>NC_083575.1:31372881-31672881 GCF_027579695.1 Neoarius graeffei | reverse complement strand
ATTTATTGACATGCACACGACATTTGATCAGCATCAAAATATCAGAAGAAAAAGAATTACAAAATAAAATCAACTAAAAAAAAATAATATCCAAAACATTTACAGTCCCAACATAATCAGGCCTAGAAATTCATATATTTTTTTCACCAGCCAGCCAGACTAGTTACCTTCCAAAGTAACTCGCCAAACAGAAAATCCACTCGCCAAAATTTGTTCATGTATGAATTTTACTTCTGTCAGAAATAACGCAAAAGAGAGTAGTTACCATTGTTCATGACTAATGTGCATTTATTTCAAGACCCGAGTATTTTGATACTGTTGTTAAATACATAAATGAGAACAACACAGAGCACCATAATATAATATCAACAAATAATAATATATTGGAAAACTTGGCAACTTGGTGTATGAGTATTGAAAACAAATATACTTACTATCATGACTATAGCACCCAAAATATGTCCAACATGCTTTCTGTATTTAACCATTTATGAGAGAGAAAGCATTAGGAGCTTCATATTGACGAGGAATCAACTTGAAAAAAATTAATTATTCCATAAAAATGGTATCGCAGCCAAGGCCTACCCTGCTCCCATGTTTGCTTAGAAGTCCCTTGTCGTTTCTCCTTCTCGTACGCTTTACCGGCGGCCTTTTTCTCCTCTTCAGACCGAGGTCACTTTGTCCCCGTCTCTGGCGGTTTCTGTACACCTTTCAGAAAATTCCACATCGCAACGTAGCTTTGGCAGATGTAGATGTAAACAACAACAAAAACACGTGTTTAAATGGGCGATAATGTCGCCACATCTATTGAATTTGATAACGTGATTACCGCGATATTCAGTGAGATGCGTTATATGCATGCGCAGTAGTGAAAAAACTGACAGCCTGACTCATACACGATAGGATTTGGAATTCTTCGGTATTTTCCGTCCTGCCGATAAACACGTCGATGAACACAGACGCGGCACACGCTTAATATGTAGCGGCTTTAGTTGACTGTGTGTCTGAATCTTCACTTCATATATATTTTTTTATTTTCAACTAGCTAGCCAGGCTGGCTAGTGACAGGAATTACCCACCAAATGACAAATTAAGTCGCCTCGGGCGACCGGACCACCACGAATTTCGAGCCATGATAATGATCTACTAAATATAATCAAATGCTTGTGCTTAATGTCTGTTAAGAAATGCATAAAATATTCAAAATACCTACGCACTAAGCTTCATGAGCAGTGCGAAGCAGAACGATTAAAAATCTTAATGGGCTGGAGAGCTTGTAATAACATGCATGAGTAATCATTCAGAGAGAGCATTCTATTGCATCTGATTCATGTTTTCCTACATTCCCGAGTGCTAACAAAAGTGAAGAAGTAAAATTACTCCACAAATTTTGTGCAAAGTTTGAAATGGCATCAAATATACATTTGCTCAGTTAAGCTTAAAGTGCATATCACGGGTAAATTCAGAAGCGAGATCAATGTAATTCTCCTATTTTATATTAAACTTTGGTCAAATATCTGTAACATTCTGCATTTTGTGCAATTTTTTTTTAACCTTGCGCAATACCAGAAAAATTCAGTTGAAATCAAGCCATTTGAGGTGAATTGGTCCGTCTCTGGAAAAACTCGGCATTTGGATTTCCCGGCAAACGTTGATTTTCGTGACGTCGCGTGCGGGACGCCTCCCTCTGAATGCTACGTCAGCGCTGGCTTGTTTATGAGAAAACGACCTGGTGGTTTTCTGCAAATTTCTTCAACGTTATCACGTAATTATTAAAATGGTTAACAGATGTATCGTAGGAGGGTGTAGCAACACCAATCTTGATGGGATTAGTACTCATCGTTTTCCAAAAGACCGGACAATGAGAGAGAAATGGGAGCGCTTGGTCTACACAGGCTGTGCACTGAAACCGTGCAAAGCTCTCGCAGCCTGCTCACGCTTCCGCAGGTGACGTCACGAATCTGGCTCCAGACTCCCTTGGGATTTTTCCAGATGCGTTTTGTTATTTTATTTTTTTTTTCTGCTGTAGACAGATGGCCTTGTGCAAAATTACCCTTCTGGATGAGTGTGTAAAGAGACGTACTTTCATATAAAAAACCATGAATTTGGTCCAGAATATGCACTTTAAAAACTCAGCTTCAGTTACACAATATGCACAAACACGACAGAAAAAAATTGTTCACAGATAGATACTTGTTTCCTTTTAACATGAACGCTTTATTAACACAGATACTTTAGATAGCAGTCTAGATGGAAATATGTATGAAAACAACATTTTCATACTTTAGTGTAAGAGAAAATGGACACAGGTTGTAAATGAATGAAGCTCTGGCGTTCATGCTACGAGTTCCTCAGGGAATGAGCGCAGTCTACTACTGCACTTTTTCACTCTACACGTAAATCAGAGTAGTGATGGGCGATGGAGAGGTGAGTGAGAACAAATTACAGAAAGAAGAAATGAGCTATCCGACTTTCTAATTAGAATTATAAATCAGTTAGAATTATAAATGGCTCATATACCATTTTCATCTTGAAATCACTACAGTATAACACTTTCATTCATGAAAGTTTTTAAAAAAAAAATAATTTCTTGTCTATAACTCAGCACATTAGGTAAAAATTGTTCTAATTATTGTTCTAAAATAAATGTGAAGAGTTAAATATGACTCCTTTAACTGTTTGTTCAGGTACAAGTGCTCTGTAATAGGAGCCGCGGGGAGGGGTCCTGCTGGTGACCCCCCCAACCAGTAAACTTAAAGGGCATATCCTGGACCAATTTTGTGTTTTGTTTTGTTTTTTATATGAAAGTATGTCCCTTTACACACTCATCCAGAAGGGTAATTTTGCACAAGGCCATCTGTCTACAGCAGAAAAAAAAAACAAAACGTGTCTGGAAAAATCCCAAGGGAGTCTGGAGCCAGATTCGTGACGTCACCTGCGGAAGCGCCAGCAGGCTGCGTGAGCTTGTACGGTTTCAGTGCACAGCCTGTGTAGACCAAGCCTCCCATTTCTCTCTCATTGTCCGGTCTTTGGGAAAACAATTGCTGTGTTCACACTTATACCGGTACGAAAGTGGTATAACTGTATTGATACAAAGTATACCGGTGCAGTTTAGTGCATCTGTCCACACTAGCGAGAAATGTTTGCGGTTTTCTTTCACGGTAGTTGAAATGCGCGTGCGCGAAGTGTTTCCGTGGTTACCGAGTAACTTCCTTCCGAGAATATATGGCATCCGTTATTTCGAGATCTCGAGAAAACAAAACAATTATTTCATGATCTCAGCTGGATCACTGTATCTCCGTCGGTAGAGGCGAAGCCGGGCCAGTCTTCTGCGGAGGTGCCGCGGACTAATTTTGAAATTATCCCTTATTAAAAGACTTAATGCAATCTCTCCCTGTGTCAACCCCTGATCAAAATATTGCCTTATTAGGTGATCAATTATTCCAGACATTCTAATGACCAAAGTTGCGTCTATACAGAATGAGAAATAGCCCCAAAGTCAGCATATCACAAGTCTCTTGGTGTACCTGAATGAACCATTTCTCAGCTGTTTACTCGAGATCATGAAATAATTGTTTTGTTTTCTCGAGATCACGGAATAATTTTTTTGTTTTCTTGAGATCTCGAAATAACGGTTTTGTTTTCTCGAGATCTCGAATTAGTTGTGTTGTTTTCTCGAGATCCTAATTATGTCGTTATCTCGGGATAACAAGGTGAATAAAAAAAAAAGGATTATATGAAGGGCCTCTCGCGGCTTCCATACGGATGAAACAACGTGTGTGTGCTTTTTGTTGTCAGTGTACAGTCTGTATTTCTGGTCGTCATTTATTCAGTCGAATTGTATAAAACACGCGAGGCAGTTGAGAAAGAAACAAACGAATCTCCGTTCTTCACTATTTTATTCAGCGAAGACATCGATTGAGGTGTGTGACTTTGCGCATGCGCGTTATATTTGTATCGATACAGAGCCGCTTCATCTGTCCACACTACAGCGAAGCGCTACAGTACCGATACTGTACCGGTACGAAACCCATACATTTGTGGATTTCATACCGATACAGTTATACCGCTACAGTACCAGTATTGAGGTATTTCACCTGACGTCACAGGGTCACGTGACGCCCCGGTGTTCGCCATTTTGAACGTCAAGCTAGCTAATGTCAACAACAGTAGCTGGTATGTTACTGTAGCAATGTTTACGTTCAGTCATTTGGATGACTGTTAAAACCTTTCAGTCTCAAGTTTTTCCTTTACTGTATTTACTAGTTTACTGAGCTAGCGCGCTCGGGCAGGCTGGGAGCTAGCGCGCGCTAGCTCAGTAAACTAGTAAATCCAGTAAAGGAAAAACTTGAGACTGAAAGGTTTTAACAGTCATCCAAATGACTGAACGTAAACATTGCTACAGTAACATACCAGCTACTGTTGTTGACATTAGCTAGTGCTAACAGCTAGCTGCTAGTAAACTGCTACAACTACACCGACCCTAATAATACAGTTCTTGGTCATTGCCTGGTAACAGCAAATTTATAACGGGCCATGTCTCAACAGACTAAGAAGTTATTTCACATCACAAATCACAATATCTCTAGCCTCTTTATCCTTCTACAGGGTCGCAGGCAAGCTGGAGCCTATCCCAGCTGACTATGGGCGAAAGGCGGGGTACACCCTGGACAAGTCGCCAGGTCATCACAGGGCTGACACATAGACACAGACAACCATTCACACTCACATTCACACCTACGGTCAATTTAGAGTCACCAGTTACCCTAACCTGCATGTCTTTGGACTGTGGGGGAAACCGGAGCACCCGGAGGAAACCCACGCGGACACGGGGAGAACATGCAAACTCCGCATAGAAAGGCCCTCGCCGGCCCCGGGGCTCGAACCCAGGACCTTCTTGCTGTGAGGCGACAGCGCTAACCACTACACCACCGTGCCGCCGAAGTTATTTCAGTGACATTTAATAACATTTTGTTTATCCTGAGGACCGAAAGTAAATGAAAATGTGAACAAACCTTAGCTGTAATCAGATGGCGACCACCGGCTCCAGGGACGACCCGCTGATGTAGGCATGTTACCCAGCCTGACACAAAATATTTGTAGGCATCCAAACTCTTATACAGTGGCGCTTGAAAGTTTGTGAACCCTTTAGAATTTTCTATATTTCTGCATAAATATGACCTAAAACATCATCAGATTTTCACACAAGTCCTAAAAGTAGATAAAGAGAACCCAGTTAAACAAATGAGACAAAAATATTATACTTGGTCATTTATTTATTGAAGAAAATGATCCAATATTACATATCTGTGAGTGGCAAAAGTATGTGAACCTTTGCTTTCAGTATCTGGTGTGATCCCCTTGTGCAGCAATAACTGCAAATAAACGTTTCTGGTAACTGTTGATCAGTCCTGCACACCGGCTTGGAGGAATTTTAGTCCGTTCCTCCATACAGAACCGCTTCAACTCTGGGATTTTGGTGGGTTTCCTCACATGAACTGCTCACTTCAAGTTCTTCCACAACATTTCGATTGGATTAAGGTCAGGACTTTGAATTGGCCATTCCAAAACATTAACTTCATTCTTCTTTAACCATTCTTTGGTAGAACGACTTGTGTGCTTAGGGTCGTTGTCTTGCTGCATGACCCACCTTCTCTTGAGATTCAGTTCATGGACAGATGTCCTGACCATTTTCCTTTAGAATTCGCTGGTATAATTCAGAATTAATTGTTCCATCAATGATGGCAAGCCGTCCTGGCCCAGATGCAGCAAAACAGGCCCAAACCATGATACTACCACCACCATGTTTCACAGATGGGATAAGGTTCTTATGCTGGAATGCAGTGTTTTCCTTTCCCCAAACATAACACTTCTCATTTAAACCAAAAAGTTCTATTTTGGTCTCATCTGTCCACAAAACATTTTTCCAATAGCCTTCTGGCTTGTCCATGTGATCTTTAGCAAACTGCAGATGAGCAGCAATGTTCTTTTTAGAGAGCAGTGGCTTTCTCCTTCCAACCCTGTCATGCACACCATTGTTGTTCAGTGTTCTCCTGATGGTGGACTCATGAACATTAACATTAGCCAATATGAGAGAGGCCTTCAGTTGCTTAGAAGTTACCCTGGGGTCCTTTGTGACCTCGCCAACTATTACATGCCTTGCTCTCGGAGTGATCTTTGTTGGTCAACCACTCCTGGGAGGGTAACAATGGTCTTGAATTTCCTCCATTTGTACACAATCTGTCTGACTGTGGATTGGTGGAGTCCAAACTCTTTAGAGATGGTTTTGTAACCTTTTCCAGCCTGATGAGCATCAACAACGCTTTTTCTGAGGTCCTCAGAAATCTCCTTTGTTCGTGCCATGATACACTTCCACAAACGTGTGTTGTGAAGATCAGACTTTGATAGATCCCTGTTCTTTAAATAAAACAGGGTGCCCACTCACACCTGATTGTCATCCCATTGATTGAAAACACCTGACTCTAATTTCACCTTCAAATTAACTGCTAATCCTAGAGGTTCACATACTTTTGCCACTCACAGATATGTAATGTTGGATCATTTTCCTCAGTAAATAAATGACCAAGTATAATATTTTTGTCTCATTTGTTTAACTGGGTTCTCTTTATCTACTTTTAGGACTTGTGTGAAAATCTGATGATGTTTTAGGTCATATTTATGCAGAAATATAGAAAATTCTAAAGGGTTCACAAACTTTCCAGCACCACTGTACGCTTTCAGATCAATACCTGTGTATGGCGATGGGTTTTTAACGACATAGGTATACAGATCATGTGGGCCGAAGTCAGGTAAAGACGAGGGCTTGGTGTACTTCCGTACGTCAGTGAACAATCCTGGTGGAAGCAGGTAAACGTCGTTCCCTAAGCCTGCTAACCTCAATTTTTGCAAATACCTCTCCCTCTGCTCGCCCTGTAAATGCCCTACGTCGCTGGATAGTGAAGGTGTTTTCTGCATCTCGCTCCTTTTTCTTTTATGTTTTTCGTTTGTCGCATTCAAACTGATTCGAGCCATGACGTCCAAAATGGCAGCATCACATGACTTGGTCACGTGGGTGAAATACCTCAATAGTTGCTAGTGTGGACAGGTGTTGCGGTACGAAAGTGGTTTCGTCTCGGTACAAAATCCCTAGTGTGGACAGGGTAAATGAGTACTAATCCCATCAAGATTGGTGTTGCTACACCGTCCCACGATACATCTGTTAACCATTTTAATAATTACGCAATAACGTTGAAGAAATTTGCCGAAAACCACCAGGTCGTTTTCTCATAAACAAACCAGCGCTGACGTAGGATTCAGAGGGAGGCGTCCCGCACGCGACGTCACGAAAATCAGTGTTTCCCGGGAAATCCAAATGCCAAGTTTTTTCAGAGGCGGACCAATTCGCCTCAAATGGCTTGATTTCAACTGAATTTTTCTGGTATTGCGCAAGGTTTAAAAAAAATTGCGCAAAATGTGACAAATATTTGACCAACTTTTAATATAAAAAATAGGAGAATTACATTGATCTCGCTCCTGAATTTACCCGTGATATACACTTTAAGGGAAACACTGTGTGTATATATATCATCTGGCGGTAAGGCCGATGAGCTGTTGCCTTGGTGTGGCGTCCATCATCCACAATACAGTTAAATTGTATCTCCTCCGTCAATTCTCCACGGATTTCCATTCCGATTGTTTTGTTTGAAAGAACTCATCACCCCGCACAAAACTTGGTTGGTGTTTTGTCAAATTTTTTTTGCTAGCAAGTTAGTAATTAGGCCACATTAATGAATTTTCCAGACCTCTCACTAGAATTTTATCTCCCCTCTCATTTCTTGTCGATTCCAGTTCCAATCGATATTTTGGGTCGATCTTCCCTCGAGGAACAAAACTTGTTCGTTTGCTTGTTGATTTTTTCCTGTTGTAAACAATTTGTTTACAACTATGTTTATTTCCAGTTAAATTGTACCTCCTCCCTCTGTTCTCAACGGATTACAGTTCTGATTGTTTCGTTTTAAAGAACTAGTCCGTCTGCATAGCACTTGGTCATTGGACTGTCAAATTTTTGCTAAAGAGCTGCTAATTAGGTCAACTTAACACATTTTGGGACTTCTCATTAGAATTGTATCTCCTCTCGCAGTTCTCACCTGATTTCAGTTCTGATCATTGTTTTGGGTAGATCTTCCCTCGGGGAACAAACCTTGGTCGTTTGTTTGTTCAGTTTCTTGTTGTAAACAATTTGTTTACACCTTTGTTTATTTTCAGTTAAATCGTGTCTCCTCCCTCCCTCAGTTCTCAATGGATGTCAGTTCTGATTGTTTTATTTGAAAGAACTCGACCTTCTGCACAAAACTTGGTCATTGTATTGTCAAATTTTTGCTAACAAATTCGTAATTAGGTCAACTGAACACATTTTCTTCTGACTAGAATTGTATCTCCTCTCTCATTTATCATGCGAATTTATTTCTGATCGATGCTTTGGTTAGATCTTCCATTGGGGAACAAAATTTAGTCCTTTGTTGATATTCATGTTGTAAACAATTTGTCGTGGATGTCGGTCCTCTCTCACATTCAGTGCATTTACATGCACATCCAAATCGAGCTACTGTCGGTAATTGAGCTGCTGTCGGTAATCGAGCTAAGGGTCCCAGCAGGGGTGCCAGAGAAATCCAATCCTACATGCACGCAAGGAAATCGAGCTATTGTGTGAGGTACATTGTGCACCCGAGCCACAGGTGGCGCTACACGCCCCATCGTGTTGGTACACTTCCTGTTGTCGTCATGAAGAAGAGCTATTCAAGAGTATAAACAAAGTTATCAGTTCCGTGTTTCCAGAAGTGCACGTTTCTGCTCGCCATTTTCTCTTCTTCGTTCGTTCGTTCTCCTTGTTCCTCCTGACCTCTTCTGCTGCTCACTACTACTACTGTTGTCATGCCGACCGAGGCTGTTGTGTTTCCTGCTTGTGGTCTCGTCACTCGTCACTTCCGGAAGGGGCAGTGCTGAAGTAAGTAGCTCGACTACGTAGCTCGATAGGGTTTACATAGTCTGGCTAACGCAACTTCAAAGCTCTGCGAGCACAGGTCTGGCAAAGATATTAAACCCAACCGTTTCCCAAAGCGCGTGGTTGACCCGCCTCCCTGAAATGCCTCAGTTTGCTACTGGTCGAAGCCAGAAAAGGCTGTGATGAAGCTTAAACCAATCACATCACTCTTTCCTCTGACTTATGTGACGCGACGGAAACTTCGCAACAGCCCCCCGTGTTGCGTCACACTTAGGATGGGCGGGCCCAGGCTAACTGGTAGATTAAACTCTTATCGAAGCCGGTCGGGAGCAAGGCGAAAACGTCCTTCCTTTCAATAAATACCTCCAGGGCTGCTCTTTGCTCCGTTTTCAATGAGAACTTCCTGTTGAATGCTTTCAATACAGCATCTACCGCTGTGTCAAAGGCTTGCCGCTGCTCCATGTTCGTAATGTTTCTAGTGAATGAAGCGCTTCCGGCATAGATTCTGTAAACAATCTATGGCTTCTGGTCGCAGTTCTACTACGTCACTGCCTTGAACACGCCTCTACCCAGGGCCGTTGGAGATGCTCAAAGTTGATTGGTTCCCGATTTTTCAGGAGCTTGGAAGAGCTGGAGATAGCTTGCCTTGCCAGACTAAGTTCGCAACAGCCCCCCGTGTTGCGTCACACTTAGGATGGGCGGGCCCAGGCTAGGGTTTACATGCACTAAGTAGCTCGGCTACAATCGCATAATCTAGGTCGCGTAGCTCGATTACGAGAAATCCAGTTCGGTTCGATTTCAGCCGAGCTAAGGTGTTTCCATGGCATTTAGAACTTCGATTTCAGTCGAGCTACGGCAGAAATTCGATTTTCTCTATGTGCATGTAAACGCACTGAGTGTCACATTTCAGTTCTGTTTGATGTTTTGGTGGTCATTAGGGCTGTAACAATATGCGTATCGAAATCGCGATACGCAGAGCTACGATCCGTGTCGCGATACAAGAAGGCAGAATCGCGGTACACCCTTTCAAACTTCTCCTCAGCCCAAAAACAGAGGCGCTTCCAAACTTCAATTTATGAATACTTTACTTTTTATTTAAATTACATTTTAAACTTGCTTAAATTACTTTTATCTTTTTATATCTATTAGTAAGTCATTTTTTTCGCCGACCTGCGACAATCTTCTGCGAGTCACGCAACGTCCACACTCGCCACTGGCAGAGCATTCATTTCTTTTAAGTGGTCGTCATTCTGGTTGCGACGCGGGGAGCGAATCTGTAAACAAGGAGCTCATTGGCTGGCTAGGTGTGCCACATGCCAATCACAATCACTTGACCGGAAAGGCATGCAGTGTTGCCAGATTGGGCAGGTTTAGGTGCTTTTTGGCTGGTTTTGAACATATTTTAGGGTGGAAAATGTTAGCAATATCTGGCAACACTGAAGGCATGTCTGCTTGGGCGGAAGCCTTCTGCGGTAGTTACATTTTGACACGCGAGCAATGTTTCACCATAAAAATTCCATAATTTCCATCTGTTTTCTGCGATCACAGAAAATCATTGGCCCTATGAGAGTGAGACAGTGAGAGAGCCACCCCCCAAAAAAAAAATCTTAACGGATTTACACGATTTGGAAAAATGACTTTTTCAGAACCGAAAAAAACAGAGCTTCCGGCTCAACAGTATTATTTTGAGAAATAAAACAATCTTTGGATATACATTTGTTCATTTTTGCATACATATTACTCATTCTCTGCAGTGGTCTGAATTATTTGTTATTAAATAGTTAATGTAAGTAAGTAAATGTTAATAAGTCAAATTTACTACTTTAAAAAAACATTTTTAAAAAAATCATGGGTGTATCGAATCGTGGGTCAAAAATCGCGATACGAATCGAATCGTGAGTTGGGTGTATCGTTACAGCCCTAGTGGTCATGGTTGTTCTGATGGCAGGCCAGATGAGCTACTACAGCCTTGACATTCTGTTTTTTCTGTCTCTCTCTCCCTTTCTCTATATCTTTCAACCTACCTAACAGTAATCAATATGAATGTTGAAATTTTCATGTGTTAACATTCTATAACGGTCAGTTGTCAACAGCCAGTCGTTACTACTACAGCTCTCTCTCTCTCTCTCTCTCTCTCTCTCTCTCTCTCTCTCTCTCTCTCTCTCTCTCTCCCCTGTAGCTGTCTATCTGTCTGTCTATTTTGAATGTAGAAATTTTTGCTTTGCAAGCACTAGTATTTTCTTCAGGAAGTGCAAATCTGTTTTGTTTATTCTGTTGCAGCATGTTTTTGAAAACTTTGGGAATCTTTAATAGGTTTTGTTCATTGTATGTTTATCATTTTAAGTTAATTTCTCTATTTCCTCCACTCCTTTGCTTGGTTCCTGATCTGTCCTCTTCCCCACTTCAGGCTGATACAGACAAGGCCCGCTACAGCAATCAATCCAGAAGCCGGAGTCGCAGAGTTTGTATCTCCTCTTTCCTGTCTTTTCTATAGTTGTTTCCATTTTCACTGCTTTTCCCCCCTCTGTTCTTCAGCTTTGCTCTCTAACCCCACCCCAATCCATCTGTTTTCCTCAGAAGGGCCTGGAAGATGATGCCGTGTCAGTCCACAGCAGTGGAAGTTTCAGGGTTTGTAACAGTTTGATGAATCTAACGTTTTGTCCCTACAACTTTTACTGTATGTGAAGCATTCTGGGTATCCTTCAACGTCTTCAACTCCCAGCTTATTATTGTGTTATTCGTGTTAAATTCTGTTATTCAATTCCTACTAGGCTTGTGCGGTATCTGTATATATCTTTCCAGATTGTGATTTTTCCATTTTAAAATATCATGGAGACAGTTGCCTAAATAATTTCCGATTTAAGGGGACTCATGGAAATGTAATAATGCTATCAGCCATAATGGATTTAATGGTGCTCCGGGAGATATTCAAAGTTTGGGATATTTTTTATAATGGTGGTGAAAACTTGATGGTATTTCAGTATAATTCTTTTACAAGGCATTTGTGTAATGTTCATGTTGTGAAATTTTTCTCTGTTGATGCTGCTCAGTGTCAAGCAGGAGATTGCTCAACACAGAGAGAGAGAGCACCAGTTTCAAAACAAAACCAAAAATGGGGTGTTTAATCATTAGTCATCACCATTATACAGTGGGGCAAAAAAGTATTTAGTCAGCCACCAATTGTGCAAGTTCTCCCACTTAAAAAGATGAGAGAGGCCTGTAATTTTCATCATAGGTACACTTCAACTATGAGAGACAGAATGGGGGGAAAGAATCCAGGAAATCACATTGTAGGATTTTTAATGAATTAATTGGTAAATTCCTCGGTAAAATAAGTATTTGGTCACCTACAAACAAGCAAGATTTCTGGCTCTCACAGACCTGTAACTTCTTCTTTAAGAGGCTCCTCTGTCCTCCACTCGTTACCTGTATTAATGGCGCCTGTTTGAATTCGTTATCAGTATAAAAGACACCTGTCCACAACCTCAAACAGTCACACTCCAAACTCCACTATGGCCAAGACCAAAGAGCTGTCAAAGGACACCAGAAACAAAATTGTAGACCTGCACCAGGCTGGGAAGACTGAATCTGCAATAGGTAAGCAGCTTGGTGTGAAGAAATCAACTGTGGGAGCAATTATTAGAAAATGGAAGACATACAAGACCACTGATAATCTCCCTCGATCTGGGGCTCCACGCAAGATCTCACCCCGTGGGGTTAAAATGATCACAAGAACGGTGAGCAAAAATCCCAGAACCACACGGGGGGACCTAGTGAATGACCTGCAGAGAGCTGGGACCAAAGTAACAAAGACTACCATCAGTAACACACTACGCCGCCAGGGACTCAAATCCTGCAGTGCCAGACGTGTCCCCCTGCTTAAGCCAGTACATGTCCAGGCCCGTCTGAAGTTTGCTAGAGAGCATTTGGATGATCCAGAAGAGGATTGGGAGAATGTCATATGGTCAGATGAAACCAAAATAGAACTTTTTGGTAAAAACTCAACTTGTCGTGTTTGGAGGAGAAAGAATGCTGAGTTGGATCCAAAGAACACCATACCTACTGTGAAGCATGGGGGTGGAAACATCATACTTTGGGGCTGTTTTTCTGCAAAGGGACCAGGACGACTGATCCGTGTAAAGGAAAGAATGAATGGGGCTATGTATCGTGGATTTTGAGTGAAAACCTCCTTCCATCAGCAAGGGCATTGAAGATGAAACGTGGCTGGGTCTTTCAGCATGACAATGA
Organism: Neoarius graeffei; assembly: GCF_027579695.1. Taxonomy (NCBI): domain Eukaryota; kingdom Metazoa; phylum Chordata; class Actinopteri; order Siluriformes; family Ariidae; genus Neoarius; species Neoarius graeffei. The sequence continues at coordinate 31,659,632 of NC_083575.1, read as the reverse complement.
TCCCAAACACACCGCCCGGGCAACGAAGGAGTGGCTTCGTAAGAAGCATTTCAAGGTCCTGAAGTGGCCTAGCCAGTCTCCAGATCTCAACCCCATAGAAAATCTTTGGAGGGAGTTGAAAGTGCGTGTTGCCCAGCGACAGCCCCAAAACATCACTGCTCTAGAGGAGATCTGCATGGAGGAATGGGCCAGAATACCAGCAACAGTGTGTGAAAACCTTGTGAAGACTTACAGAAAACGTTTGACCTCCGTCATTGCCAACAAAGGGTATATAACAAAGGGTATATAACAAAGTACTGAGATGAACTTTTGTTATTGACCAAATACTTGTTTTCCACCATAATTTGCAAATAAATTCTTTAAAAATCCTACAATGTGATTTTCCTGGATTCTTTCCCCCATTCTGTCTCTCATAGTTGAAGTATACCTCTGATGAAAATTACAGGCCTCTCATCTTTTTAAGTGGGAGAACTTGCACAATTGGTGACTGACTAAATACTTTTTTGCCCCACTGTATGTAAAGAGTTATATTTGACACATCATTGTAGGCCTATTTAATATTTTGGATCTATTTTTCTTTCTTCTGAAAAACGAACGAGCTGTTTTGACTATTATTAGCTGAAATTTTTAAGTGTCATCGTGGTTCGAGTTAACTGATGTTGATGTGCATCTCGTGGTACCTAAGTTGGGCATACGCTGATAGATTTTATTGAACTTTAATAAAGTTAAAAGATTATCAGTTTAAGTGAAGGAACTGCACAAGCGTCTCTGCGGGAGATGAGCGCGCAGGAGTAACGGGGCGGGACTTCCATGAGGTGTCTGTTCATATCACTGAGTTCAAAACACCTGTGCACATCACTCCGGATTCATATGTTGCTTTGTAATCTCCCATTTTCTTGGGGAGAGAGATAAGACTGCTCTTTGGCATATTTTTGAGTGATAATACACCCTGGTGTAACCTTTCTTGATTTCTACTTCCATGGTCGGGGAGCTGTTCGTGAAGAGCTCCAGGGGCGGAGCATGCTGAACTTTCTGCAACTCTGGGATACTTTCTATATTTTTGGGTCTTTTTCTTTCACAATAATGAGTCCGAAGAGAATGCTGCTGAATGGATGGCATTTATTCCAGTTGGTGTTACTTCCTCAGACAAATAATAATCTCATCTCATTATCTGTAGCCGCTTTATCCTGTTCTACAGGGTCGCAGGCAAGCTGGAGTCTATCCCAGCCGACTACGGGCGAAAGGCGGGGTACACCCTGGACAAGTCGCCAGGTCATCACAGGGCTGACACATAGACACAGACAACCATTCACACTCACATTCACACCTACGGTCAATTTAGAGTCACCAGTTAACCTAACCTGCATGTCTTTGGACTGTGGAGGAAACCCACACAGAAAGGCCCCCGTTAGGGCCTCTGCATGCTCTTGCGACAAGGCTTTCGCAGATAGCTTTTCGCAGACAGTTGTAATTTATCGTTGAGCGGGGAGTAATAGGCGTGCACAATGTTATTCACCGCCACAACGCAAGGGGGCGCGAAGTCGCGAAATCGCTAGGAGTAGTTGGTGGGTGTGGTTAGTGGAGTGTTTATCCTCCGGTTACTTATAATGACTAGAACTGGAGTCGTATAGATGTACGTACTTCCTCACTTCCTCAATCAACCGCTCTTCGTGCTGCTGCATCTTCGCTCGTGTTTTTAAAAATGGCGGTCGTGAAAACAAACCAAACCGGGAAAGTAGGGAAGTGGAAGTGCGTGTACAGCGGATGTAGAGTGGACCAATCAGAGCCCTCTTGTCTGCGACGCTGTCTGCGAGGCTTCTGCGGTGGTCACAATTTTTGGGAGGTGCGCGCAGAGCGTCTGCGAAGGGGGGCTATGCAGACGCCATCTGCGAGGACTGTATTGTCAGCATAAATTGGCCTTTAGCCGTGAGGTTCGAACCTGGAACCTTTTTGCTGTGAGGTGACGGTGCTAACCACTACACCACCGTGCCGCCCAGGCAACTTAATATAATGTAGGGATGACAATATCATGATATCACACAAGCCTAGTTAGTACTATGAATTATTCAGTAACTGCAGTGAAGTAACAGGAGCATGTTTAGTTACAAGATGAGGAATGCAAGTAAGGGGGTTTCAGAGACTAATCGTTAATCTCCAGCTAATTTTAATTATCACTATTAAGCTCTGAAACTCTGTTCCATATATTAAAGATGTAAGCTGTATGAGTGGTTTAAAATCTAGATTTAAGGTCTAGGCTAGGCTCGACCATATGCATAATTTACTGAGTGTTTTTCTTTTCATTTTTCATTACATGCAAGTTTTTTTTGTTTTTTTTTTAAATCTCCAATTAATTCAGATACAGTTCAGTTCCATAATTTATATCTTGGGTTACTCTGAGTTTGCAAAAATAATTTCTGTGTACACTTTGATTCATTTCCTTTACTACCATCACTGTCAAGATATCATATTCATGTTATTTTTGAGATTTTGCTTTTTAAAATGCGTATTTTCTGAGTAACTGTAGCGGTTTAAGGTGTCATGGAGCTGATTCGAACAATCTTTCTTCCAAATAATCTGTTCCCACTTCCAAACAAAGATTTAAAATGGAGAATAGTCAAGTTAAGAGCAATCGTACCCTTTGTTTAAAGAACCGAATGTAAAATAGACGTGCTTATATGTTGACTTTCTTCCTTATCTTAAAGTCTTCTGCGTCATCGCTGCGAGGCAACTCGCAGTACTCAAGCCTCACGACCAGCTCGAGGAAAAAAAGCTTGGTGGTGCGTCCCTGTTTGTGCACTTCTTTTTTCCTGTTCGTGGTGTTTTGTAAAAGTTTTAACCTTTTGGAATGAGTGTGTGGGACTTGCATCTGTGTTCATTTCTAACTCACTAAGTCTGAGAGCAACCTCCTAGCAGCTACCAAAATCTATAGAAAATTTAGATATTTTGAACTTAGGAACACAAAGTACACCGCCATTAACGCAAAGATTCATGACTGAAGAATTTTAGCTTGTTTAAAGCTTCTGCAATCAATTTTTAAGAACACGTTGTAAAACCAGTGCTTTGAGGAAAATGTGCGTCTTCGACTGTCCTGAATTCTAGCTGTCTTAATCAGGAAACTTCTTTGCAAGGAGGCAGTCTTCCTGGTTTGTCAGCTACTTTGTGTATAGACCCTTTTCAGTCACGTGACCTTCGTAAACGCGACCACCATTTTGGACATGTAGCGGACTTCGGCTCGAATTGGTTTGAATGCGAGGAAGGCGACAAACAGAGAACATACAAGAAAAAGGAGCGAGATGCAGAAAACACCTTCGCTATCCAGCGACGTAGGGCATTTACAGGGCGAGCAGAGGGAGAAACAACAACAGTAACGACACATTAGCAACGCCGTACAGAAATAACGGTTTATGGCACAGACCCTTTCGGTTCTCGCTCATCTAGCTGCTACAATGACTGCTTAGACTGCAACAATAATACCTAACACACATTTAAGTATCCGTCGTAAAGACGTGAAACTCGTCGAGTGACGAGTGTGTTCATTGATAAACTAACACAATCTAAAAGTAGACATACCATCACACTGCCCTGGCGCTGTGTACAGTTTACCTTCTATGGTTTGTGCACTCGCTAGTTGCCATTACTTTCTCCAACCCAGTGTTACAGATTACAGGGAACGGCCTGGATTTAAGAGACAAATACATGTTCCTCTTATTTTGAACACTTATTTGTAGGCAGTGCTTAATTTGTAAAGTGGGAGGTCCCGGAGCGCAGAGGATGAGCGGCTCCGGTGCGGAAAAAAAGAGGAGAGGAGAGGGGCGCGGCGCTGCGCTGCGCTTCTGGGCATGTTTTGTAATAACACTGCAAATTAAGTTCATCTGCAGATATTTTGTGGATGTCGTTTCATGACAGAAATCACCAACAAGACAGATATCAAAATCAGACATTAACAGTAAATAAACTTGCATTTTTTTTATTTAATTATTATTATTTTTGTTACATAGTCAAAAGAGGTGTCGGATCACCGGATCCAGTGTAAATAGCTGCCGGAGCCAACGCCCGAGGTTCCGGAGCGCGCTCCGGCTTGCTCCCCCTCAAATTAAGCGCTGTTTGTAGGACACTGCCTCTGATCTGTCCTACCAACAGCAAAGGAACACAACACTAACTAATAGCTACTACAGAAGAACAAAGAGGTTACAATGGGTTATTTTAGCCTATTTGGTTACACACTCGCCGCCACAGAATGTTAACAGCAATGTAATGCCTTTTCTGGCTAATTTTATTCGTCTTACCTCCAACAAAGTGGTCACTACACAAGTGTTGGTATGCCGCTATCCATCTTCTCCGTCGGTCAGCATCTACCGGGATCCGATAAAATGATAACCCTTGCCTTGTTTGTTGATGGTTACTACATCCAGGTGCACAACAATATAGTGGCATGATGGAAGTCTTGCTGAAAATAAACACTTTCTTTGCTGCCGTTCCTCAATGTTGGCTGTGGTAAACTACTGGTAGTACATGTCCAAAATGGCGGCCGCGTTTGTCGTGACGTCACGTGAAAAGGGTCCATACATAGTTAGAAAAGGGTTTTTCAGTGGAGGAATGCTCAGAAGGTCTATGTCGGACCCGACAACAGAGGTTTTCAGAAATCATTCTGAAAAGTCAAGTTTATTTGTATAGCGCTTTTAACAATAAACATTGTCGCAAAGCAGCTTTACAGAATTTGAACGACTTAAAACATGAGCTAATTTTGTCCCTAATCTATCCCCAATGAGCAAGCCTGTGGCGACGGTGGCAAGGAAAAACTCCCTCAGACGACATGAAGAAGAAACCTCGAGAGGAACCAGACTCAAAAGGGAACCCATCCTCATTTGGGCAACAACAGACAGCATGACTATAACATTAACAGTTTTAACATGAAGTCAGTTTCGTTGATGTTATAAACTCTTCGTTGATGGAAACTTGAGTGCAAAACTATTCATGACAACTGCAGTCCTAAAGTTAGCAAGTCAACTGTAGTCCTCAGCCATAAAAGCATTACTGTAAGAGTCCAGAGCGTCCTCCAGGTCCTTTTAGATGCTGGAACAACAGAAAACCAGTTTGCCTTGCTTGAAGGAAAAAGATCTTGATTTGCTTGAAGCAACTGTTTTCTTGGTAGGGTTTTTTTTTTTTTTTTTTTAGCTTTTTGGTTGGCTAACATGGTGGACTCTTGGCAACATTGCTTACAGCTGCTTTAACCCTCTGGGGTCTGAGGGTATTTTTTGGCACTCTAATGATTTTGGTATGCTCTGATTTTGTTGTCGGTTTCAACAAATCTAAGCAGTATTTTCAAAGTCATATGACCTTTTTTGTATTTAGCACAAGTTTAGACACAATAATATCTATGTAGTATGTATGTCTTGATTGTACTTAAAAAAAAAAAAACATAAATGAAGTTGTTGTAAAAAGCAGTTTTGGAACTGTGTTGGAATGTGTGAAAAACATGACCTTGCCCATTGTAACGAACCATTTTGATCACTTGAGGTGATTCTGTTCAGTCTTAAATTAGATTAGATTAGATTAGATTAGATTAGATGAGATAGAACTTTATTGATCCCTTTGAGAGGGTTCCCTCAGGGAAATTAAGATTCTAGCAGCATCATTATAGGATAAACAAAGAACAGAAAATAGAGAAAAAACTTCTAGATAAATTAAATTAAGTATTTACATATACAGATATAAAAAGAATAAGATATGGGGAAGAGAGGAAGGAGGGCAGCAGGAGAGATATTGCACTTTATATTGCACATTGTCCAGTATTGCTTATTGTTCGGCTAGGCTACTGCTCCTTCCTGTCCTCTGTCCTCCTGTTGCCCCTCCTCCCCCCCCAGAGAGGAATTGTACAGTCTGATGGCGTGAGGGACAAAGGAGTTTTTAAGTCTGTTCGTCCTGCACTTGGGAAGGAGCATTCTGTCACTGAACAGGCTCCTCTGGTTGCTGCTGATGGTGTGCGGAGGGTGACTGGCATCGTCCATGATGTTCAATAGTTTGTCCATGGACCTCTTCTCTGCCACCATCACCAGAGAGTCCAGCTTCATGCCGACCACAGAGCCGGCCCGCCTGATCAGTTTGTCCAGCCTGGATGTGTCCTCCTTGGATGTGCTGCCCCCCCAGCACACCACGGTGTAAAACAGGACACTGGTGACCACAGACTGATAGAACATCCACAGGAGTTTCCTGCAGATGTTAAAGGACCACAGTCTCCTAAGGAAGTATAGCCTGCTCTGTCCCTTCCTGTATAAGTGTTTGGTGTTGCAAGTCCAGTCCAGCTTGCTGTCCAGCCACAGCCCGAGGTACTTGTAGAAATCCACAGCCTCCACCTCGACTCCCTCGATCAGAACTGGTCGTGACCTTGGTCTGGACCTCCCAAAGTCAATGAACAGCTCCTTGGTCTTCGAGGTGTTGATCTGCAGATGGTTCCTGTTGCACCACACAGCAAAGTCCCTCACCAGGCTCCTATACTCCTCCTCTGTCATCACTGATGCACCCAACGATGGCTGTGTCATCGGCAAACTTCTGAATGTGACACAGCTCCAAGTTGTAGCAGAAGTCCGCGGTGTACAGGGTGAAGAGAAGAGGTGCCAGCACCGTTCCCTGGGGTGCTCCGGTGCTGCTAATCACAGTGTCAGACGTGATGTCTTTCAGCCTGACGTACTGCGGCCTGTCTGTGAGGTAGCTGGAGATCCAGGTGACCAGGCAGGGGTCCACTTGCATCCTGTTCAGTTTGTCCTGAAGCAAAAGGGGCTGTATGGTGTTGAACGCACTCGAGAAGTCCAAGAAGAGGATCCTCACTGTGCCATTTCCCTTATCCAGATGCAAGTGGGCTCGATGTAGCAGGTAGAGGATGGCGTCTTCCACACCAACACCTGCCTGGTACACAAACTGCAGACAGTCCTGGGCATGTTGTACCTGGGGTCTGAGGAGGCTGAGGAAGGGGCCGCTCCAACATCTTCATCAGATGTGAAGTGAGAGCTACTGGTCTTAGGAATGGATCAAGCACAAAAACTTAAATCTGCTGCATTGATTTGGACAATTAATTGACCATCAAAAATTTTATGTCCTATTGTTTTGGGATAAAGGGTTGGCAATGGGAAGGGTATTCAATGAAAAGAGTAAAAAATTCCATTCCATTCAATGAGAGGAGTGAAAACCCCTCCCACTGCCAACTCTTAATCCCATCAGGTCAAGTGATCAAAATGGTTTGTCCCAATGGGTAAAGTCATGTTTTTCACACATTCCAACACAGTTCTAAAACTGCTTTTTACAACATCTTCATTCATCTGGTATTTGACATTATTTTGGTATTTGACTCTATTCATTGTGTCTTGAAATTAATTCTCATACTATTTTACTCAGTTCAGAGCCACAACCTACTTTGTTACACAATTACTCTGTAATTTTGCTCCCACTGCAACTCAAATTTTACTCTGTAAACTCAAAATGGAGCAAAATAAACTATTCTGAAGGAAAATACTTTTAACTCTGGAAAAATTGCTCAGTCATTCTTCCTGTGTATGCACTACAGCATACACATATAAACTGATCTGCTCATAAGAAATATTTAAGTTGATCTTCGGCTGGATCGTGTCGAAGTACAAAAAAAAAAAAAAAAAAAGGCACTGCTCATCATCAGTGTCTCAGTTCTCAAGACTGAATTGAATCGTTGTCCTGAATCATGAATTGAATCGCTGTCCTGAAATTGAATGGCTGTACTGAATCATCCAAAGCGCATAAAACCCGTGTGCCATCTCGCAACAAGTTTTACCTCCAAATAGCCTAAACTAAGGCTGACAGATTTTATCCTGTTTACGGTGGGCGTTCCCACCACGAAAGAGAAACCAATCGAAACCAAAAGAGTGAAAGTGATCATCATGCCATTACCATGTGAATAGTCTTTTATGAGTGTGTAATTGTGTGCTCAATGCGCCGACTCCGGTGTGACTGAGTAAGGGGACAAGTTTTATGTTTCATCTAATTTAGGTAATTTAAAAAATATAATATTGTTTGGCAGTGGGCACATAGGAAAGTGTAAAGTATAAAGTTTCAACATGTTTATCATGCTTGTGTGATAAAAACTCGCAAAGATATTTATCTAAATACACGACCTACTCATTCTAAACCTGCCGAGCTTCACTGGTGAAGTTCTCGACCCCAAAGGGTTAAGGTGACTCTTAATCTTAAGAAATTTGAGTCTCTAAGCAGTTTTCAGTAACTACTAATATATTTTTAGCATGAACACCTGAATGTACATGTAAGGAAGTGTGAGACATGCCCATTTTATAAGTATTAAAAAAGCATGTGATTTAGAGTTTGTTATAGAATTTTCATCTTACTTACCCTAGGTGACAGCTGAAACGATCATGAACAAGGCTCTGGTTAACCAAGTCACTGCTGAAAGAACAATTTAGTACAAAAATATCTAATTTAATTTTCATCACTCATCATATTGCTTAGATAATCACATTAGCTGAGACACATGTTTGGAGTGGTCTGGTTTGACTAATCCTCTAAATGTTCAGTCAACTCTAACTGCACGCTGAGATGGGTGGTGTTTTTGAAAGAATATTTTTACGTGCTTCACAACGTCTTGATCTCTTTGCAGTCGGATGGCAGTAGTTCCTCTCTGAAGAGCTCTCATTCCACTGTATGTATAATTCGTGTGGTATAATTTAGAAGACTGTAATTGATGGTCAAAATAGGCTTTATAGGTTCTTTGTGATAGGTTATGCAATACTTTCCTCCTCAGAAATCACTTGATTCTATCATCATTGCCATTCATTCATTTTTATCATCATTGAAATTCAATTCATGGAAAAGTGTGAAGTTGTCCAAATTAGTTCTATTTCTTCACTGTGTAATTTAAAAAGAAATGAGCAGTGGTTTTAAAATTTAGATTCCACATGTATTTTCTAATGTATATCATTAATGACATGGAAAGAGAGAATTATTCATGATGTTTGTAATGTATAAGTGTGATCATGTTTCCCATTTTATTAAGCTTTCAGTTTTGCTCAAGACCTTATTGGAGATTAAGGAGCTCAAGATGAAGCTTCAGAAATAGAGTACTAATTTATAATCGAGTCTGATTTAATTGTGAAGATTAGTTTTTATATACTACCGTGTACAGTTTTCACACTTGCCACCATGTACAACCCCGATTCCAAGAAAGTTGGGACAAAGTACAAATTGTAAATAAAAACGGAATGCAATGATGTGGAAGTTTCAAAACTCCATATTTTATTCAGAATAGAACATAGATGACATATCAGATGTTTAAATTGAGAAAATATATCATTTAAAGAGAAAAATTAGGTGATTTTAAATTTCATGACAACAACACATCTCAAAAAAGTTGGGACAAGGCCATGTTTACCACTGTGAGACATCCCCTTTTCTCTTTACAACAGTCTGTAAACGTCTGGGGACTGAGGAGACAAGTTGCTCAAGTTTAGGGATAGGAATGTTAACCCATTCTTGTCTAATGTAGGATTCTAGTTGCTCAACTGTCTTAGGTCTTTTTTGTTGTATCTTCCGTTTTATGATGCGCCAAATGTTTTCTGTGGGTGAAAGATCTGGACTGCAGGCTGGCCAGTTCAGTACCCGGACCCTTCTTCTACGCAGCCATGATGCTGTAATTGATGCAGTATGTGGTTTGGCATTGTCATGTTGGAAAATGCAAGGTCTTCCCTGAAAGAGACGTCGTCTGGATGGGAGCATATGTTGCTCTAGAACCTGGATATACCTTTCAGCATTGGTGTCTTTCCAGATGTGTAAGCTGCCCATGCCACACGCACTAATGCAACCCCATACCATCAGAGATGCAGGCTTCTGAACTGAGCGCTGATAACAACTTGGGTCGTCCTTCTCCTCTTTAGTCCGAATGACACGGCGTCCCTGATTTCCATAAAGAACTTCAAATTTTGACTTGTCTGACCACAGAACAGTTTTCCACTTTGCCACAGTCCATTTTAAATGAGCCTTGGCCCAGAGAAGACGTCTGCACTTCTGGATCGTGTTTAGATACGGCTTCTTCTTTGAACTATAGAGTTTTAGCTGGCAATGGCGGATGACACGGTGAATTGTGTTCACAGATAATGTTCTCTGGAAATATTCCTGAGCCCATTTTGTGATTTTCACTACAGAAGCATGCCTGTATGTGATGCAGTGCCGTCTAAGAGCCCGAAGATCACGGGCACCCAGTATGGTTTTCCGGCCTCGACCCTTACTCACAGAGATTCTTCCAGATTCTCTGAATCTTTTGATGATATTATGCACTGTAGATGATGATATGTTCAAACTCTTTGCAATTTTACACTGTCGAACTCCTTTCTGATATTGCTCCACTATTTGTCGGTGCAGAATTAGGGGGATTGGTGATCCTCTTCCCATCTTTACTTCTGAAAGTCGCTGCCACTCCAAGATGCTCTTTTTATACCCAGTCATGTTAATGACCTATTGCCAATTGACCTAATGAGTTGCAATTTGGTCCTCCAGCTGTTCCTTTTTTGTACCTTTAACTTTTCCAGCCTCTTATTGCCCTGTCCCAACTTTTTTGAGATGTGTTGCTGTCATGAAATTTCAAGTGAGCCAATATTTGGCATGAAATTTCAAAATGTCTCACTTTCGACATTTGATATGTTGTCTATGTTCTATTGTGAATACAATATCAGTTTTTGAGATTTGTAAATTATTGCATTCCGTTTTTTTTTTAACAATTTGTACTTTGTCCCAACTTTTTTGGAATCGGGGTTGTAGTATAGTGTAAATAATTACAGTTCAGTGTATCTGTTTTTATTCTATCCACATTCACTGGATTTGAGCAATCACACGCTCTGATTGGCTACTCTACTACTAGGATATTAGCTCATATACCATGAGTAGAGAAAAACAAAATGGCGGAGCGTGTTGCTGAACCAACCCAGGGCGAAATAAAAACTGCTTGAAAACAAAACCCCAAAAAATGTTAACAAGAATTTAAAAGAAACAGAAATAGTTTATAGAATAGAATAGAATATAGTTTTTTGTTTGTTTTTGTTTGTCCCCCCCCAATATCTCCTGTTCCACACTCCAGCCCAGTTGGTGGCGGTAATGCACTTTTAAGTTGGTTTGCCAACCACCAAAACACCCTAAAGAAGAAGAACCTTCCCCCCCCAAAAAAAAAAATCTACACACAAAAAAGCAACAAAATATGGAATAAAAGTATTTGATGGTAAGAACATTTTTTTTTTCAAGTATTGTTTTATAGCATTTTTCACAAATTGCTACTGTCATTTCGCCGGTTTGTTTGCATTCTAAGCAGAAATGGTTTTGTCGGACGTTTTGTATAAAGTTTTTATTTATCAAAATTTGCAAAAAATAAAAATGCTCCGTTTCTCAAAATCCAGTGACTGTGGATAGAATAAAGAGTCATTCCACTCAATCTCATCGTACATGGCTTATAGCCAACTCGACTCAATTTCGTGGAATAACTGTTAAATAACTTGCTTTAATATGAATGGAAATGCTGTATTTGTCTCTTGTATAATGTGATAAGAAGCGTAAATACTGTATCAGTTTTAACTGACCTGATCACTTCAGTGACCGTCATTCATAACATTCAGTCTACTGGTGGTTTCTGTTTTTCTGTATAGCATAGACTCATCTGTCCCACGTAGCACGAGTTAATTATATGCTCTCTTCCTTTTAGAGCTCAGTGTATAATGACCTTCATAGGAAGTCTGCTTCCTACAGGAAAAAACCTGACCTACTGGTCAGTGCTTCTGACTCTGAGTAAAAATTTCTCAAAGTAAAACGTGTGTGTGTGTGTGTGTGTGTGTAGTACTGTGCCAAAGTCTTAGGCACGTGTAAAGAAATGCTGTAGACCAAAATGGCTTAAAAATAATGAAATGAAATGTTTCAACATTAAAAAAAAATACTATAAACAGCAGTAAGCCATAATAAGTGAAACAAAGTCAATATTTGGTGCGAGACGACCTTTTGCTTTAAAAAAAAATATATATATTAGTCTGAGGTCCAGTGAGTGCAGTTTGATGCGGAAATGAGCTGTAGGTTTTACTGAGCATCTTCCAGAACCAGCCACAGTTCTTCTGAACACTTTGACCGTCACACTCGCTTCTTCATTTTGCAGCAAAACCCAGTAGCCTTCATTATGTTTTCTTTTTAAATCTGAAACGTGCTCTCTTACGGAATATGCTGCTCAGATACAAACTTTTTTTTTGTGCTGGAAAACAAACGTTTGGAATGCTAAACTGTTTTTGTACCGACTTGATAATGTAGAAGTCATAAAATAGAAATCTATAACAAAGTTTGGATGAAAAAAAAATAGGGGGGGTCTAAGACTTTTGCACAGTAGTGTGTGTGTGTGTGTGTGTGTGTGTGTGAGTGAATATATCCATACATACATACAGGGTGATTTTAAAAAATGAGATATAATTTCACAACCTAATAACTTTGCCAATTCTCGTCCAATTGACCTCAAATTTTAACAGCACGTGTGGAAACACGTCAAAATTTTATGTTGAATGTTTTTTGTTTTGATCTTTTTAGGTATAGAAACGCCATTCGCTGGAAAAGAAAAGGCGTTTTGTGTGTTAGAGTACGCTTGAACACAGTCGAACAAGACTGTGCAGCGTGCATTTATGAGAGAATTCTGTAAAAATGCACCAACTGCAATGCAGATTTGGACACGGCACAGAAAGTTCAAAGAGGAAGGCTGGGTTAGGGTTAGGCGTGCATATTGAACATTTGTGAAATCGTTCATGGAATCTACATATGTTTGAATTTCTCATTCAAATTTTGAGGAATACATCTTCGATTGCTCAACATTAAGCCTGTTCAGTTTCATTTGCCTAAACTATGTACAGTGGGGCAAAAAAGTATTTAGTCAGTCACCAATTGTGCAAGTTCTCCCACTTAAAAAGATGAGAGAGGCCTGTAATTTTCATCATAGGTACACTTCAACTATGAGAGACAGAATGGGGGGAAAGAATCCAGAAAATCACATTGTCTGATTTTTAAAGAATTTATTTGCAAATTATGGTGGAAAATAAGTATTTGGTCAATAACAAAAGTTCATCTCAGTACTTTGTTATATACCCTTTGTTATATACCCTTTGTTGGCAATGACAGAGGTCAAACGTTTTCTGTAAGTCTTCACAAGGTTTTCACACACTGTTGCTGGTATTTTGGCCCATTCCTCCATGCAGATCTCCTCTAGAGCAGTGATGTTTTGGGGCTGTCGCTGGGCAACACGGACTTTCAACTCCCTCCAAAGATTTTCTATGGGGTTGAGATCTGGAGACTGGCTAGGCCACTCCAGGACCTTGAAATGCTTCTTACAAAGCCACTCCTTCGTTGCCCGGGCGGTGCGTTTGGGATCATTGTCATGCTGAAAGACCCTGCCACGTTTAATCTTCAATGCCCTTGCTGATGGAAGGAGGTTTTCACTCAAAATCTCACGATACATGGCGCCATTCATTCTTTCCTTTACACGGATCAGTCGTCCTGGTCCCTTTGCAGAAAAACAGCCCCAAAGCATGATGTTTCCACACCCATGCTTCACAGTAGGTATGGTGTTCTTTGGATGCAACTCAGCATTCTTTCTCCTCCAAACACGACAAGTTGAGTTTTTACCAAAAAGTTCTATTTTGGTTTCGTCTGACCATATGACATTCTCCCAATCTTCTTCTGGATCATCCAAATGCTCTCTAGTAAACTTCAGACGGGCCTGGACATGTACTGGCTTAAGCAGGGGGACACGTCTGGCACTGCAGGATTTGAGTCCCTGGCGGCGTAGTGTGTTACTGATGGTAGCCTTTGTTACTTTGGTCCCAGCTCTCTGCAGGTCATTCACTAGGTCCCCCCGTGTGGTTCTGGGATTTTTGCTCACCGTTCTTGTGATCATTTTGACCCCACAGGGTGAGATCTTGCGTGGAGCCCCAGATCGAGGGAGATTATCAGTGGTCTTGTATGCCTTCCATTTTCTAATAATTGCTCCCACAGTTGATTTCTTCACACCAAGCTGCTTACCTATTGCAGATTCAGTCTTCCCAGCCTGGTGCAGGTCTACAATTTTGTTTCTGGTGTCCTTTGACAGCTCTTTGGTCTTGGCCATAGTGGAGTTTGGAGTGTGACTGTTTGAGGTTGTGGACAGGTGTCTTTTATACTGATAACGAGTTCAAACAGGTGCCATTAATACAGGTAACGAGTGGAGGACAGAGGAGCCTCTTAAAGAAGTTGTTACAGGTCTGTGAGAGCCAGAAATCTTGCTTGTTTGTAGGTGACCAAATACTTATTTTACCGAGGAATTTACCAATTAATTCATTAAAAATCCTACAATGTGATTTCCTGGATTCTTTCCCCCCATTCTGTCTCTCATAGTTGAAGTGTACCTATGATGAAAATTACAGGCCTCTCTCATCTTTTTAAGTGGGAGAACTTGCACAATTGGTGGCTGACTAAATACTTTTTTGCCCCACTGTAGTTTCTGGGCTATTAACGTCTCAAATAATATAAAATTTTTTGAAACACCCTCTGTGTGTGTGTGTGTGCACGCGCGCGCGCACACTTTCTAAAATGTGTGTGCTGTTTTCCAAGCCATATATAATGCTTTAGCCACATCCACAGTGATCGGAAACTTGCATTTGTGTTCTGCAGCTTGTGAATTGGTCAGTTACATTCCTGTGTGTTTTGCAGTTTTTCCTCTATTTCTTCTGTAAGAATATAACCTCACAGCTTTGCTTGCCATTTTTACAGGACTACAGTATCCTATTGTTTAATAAGGACAAGATAGACCTGCCACAATAGTGTGATACCGGCTGTATGGCATGTAACGCTGCTTTCTGTAGTGTCATAAATGTAATTACATTGTAGTATGTTAATGTAGTGTTTCATGATTCCTTTTAGGAACAATATAACTTAAAATATTTATTTTAAATAGACAGCTTTTGATCAACATTTATCATGTATTTTCTTCCATCTAGGTTAGCTCAAAGTATCCATTGACTTTTACATGAAAACTCCACTCATCTCCAGAATTTTACAACCCCGATTCCAAAAAAGTTGGGACAAAGTACAAAATGTAAATAAAAACGGAATGCAATAATTTACAAATCTCAAAAACTGATATTGTATTCACAATAGAACATAGACAACATATCAAATGTCGAAAGTGAGACATTTTGAAATTTCATGCCAAATATTGGCTCATTTGAAATTTCATGACAGCAACACATCTCAAAAAAGTTGGGACGGGGGCAATAAGAGGCTGGAAAAGTTAAAGGTACAAAAAAGGAACAGCTGGAGGATCAAATTGCAACTCATTAGGTCAATTGGCAATAGGTCATTAACATGACTGGGTATAAAAAGAGCATCTTGGAGTGGCAGTGGCTCTCAGAAGTAAAGATGGGAAGAGGATCACCAATCCCCCTAATTCTGCGCCAACAAATAGTGGAGCAATATCAGAAAGGAGTTCGACAGTGTAAAATTGCAAAGAGTTTGAACATATCATCATCTACAGTGCATAATATCATCAAAAGATTCAGAGAATCTGGAAGAATCTCTGTGCGTAAGGGTCGAGGCCGGAAAACCATACTGGGTGCCCGTGATCTTCGGGCCCTTAGACGGCACTGCATCACATACAGGCATGCTTCTGTATTGGAAATCACAAAATGGGCTCAGGAATATTTCCAGAGAACATTATCTGTGAACACAATTCACCGTGTCATCCGCCGTTGCCAGCTAAAACTCTATAGTTCAAAGAAGAAGCCGTATCTAAACATGATCCAGAAGCGCAGACGTCTTCTCTGGGCCAAGGCTCATTTAAAATGGACTGTGGCAAAGTGGAAAACTGTTCTGTGGTCAGACAAGTCAAAATTTGAAGTTCTTTATGGAAATCAGGGACGCCGTGTCATTCGGACTAAAGAGCAGAAGGACGACCCGAGTTGTTATCAGCGCTCAGTTCAGAAGCCTGCATCTCTGATGGTATGGGGTTGCATTAGTGCGTGTGGCATGGGCAGCTTACACATCTGGAAAGACACCATCAATGCTGAAAGGTATATCCAGGTTCTAGAGCAACATATGCTCCCATCCAGACGACGTCTCTTTCAGGGAAGACCTTGCATTTTCCAACATGACAATGCCAAACCACATACTGCATCAATTACAGCATCATGGCTGCGTAGAAGAAGGGTCCGGGTACTGAACTGGCCAGCCTGCAGTCCAGATCTTTCACCCATAGAAAACATTTGGCGCATCATAAAACGGAAGATACGACAAAAAAGACCTAAGACAGTTGAGCAACTAGAATCCTACATTAGACAAGAATGGGTTAACATTCCTATCCCTAAACTTGAGCAACTTGTCTCCTCAGTCCCCAGACGTTTACAGACTGTTGTAAAGAGAAAAGGGGATGTCTCACAGTGGTAAACATGGCCTTGTCCCAACTTTTTTGAGATGTGTTGTTGTCATGAAATTTAAAATCACCTAATTTTTCTCTTTAAATGATACATTTTCTCAGTTTAAACATTTGATATGTCATCTATGTTCTATTCTGAATAAAATATGGAATTTTGAAACTTCCACATCATTGCATTCCGTTTTTATTTACAATTTGTACTTTGTCCCAACTTTTTTGGAATCGGGGTTGTAACATCCATTGTAAGATTGTTAGATTAGAAAAAGGTTATGAAAAATGTTTTTGGTTAATTAACTTAATCTTACATTGAAAATATGAGGAAAAATATAATTTCAGTAAAATTTATTATAAAAAATGAAAAAGGATTTTATTTAAAAAAAAAAAGATCTTCGCCTATAATATTTGATAATTGGAAAATGCAGAGCAAGGAATCTGGGGCCAATCCTTATTACAGATGATCTCTTGATCTTCCGTGGTCTAGGTCGTCTCTTTTTCAATTCACAGGTTTTCATTTGGGTTCAGATAAGCAGATGGGGATGGCCATGTTACAAGCTTGATTCTGTGGTTATTGAACCATTTTGTGTGGATTTTCGATGCATGATTTGGATCATTGTTTTTTCTGGAAGATTCAACCACAACCCAGTTGTAGCTCCTTTGTAGAAGTAACCAGATTGCCATGTATTCCAACAGCTTTTCCCAGGTCTCCTTGCTTTGTATTGCTTCGCAGTCGTTGGTCCTTAAGTGAAAATAATTCATGTGAACAGTGCGCGCTTTTCTTGCTAGCTGCATGGATTTATTGGTTGGTTGTAGGCAGCTTACGTCTTACCCTGCATTCACATTAATGAGCGGGAAAAGACAGAAAAGAGCACTCGAACAGAGATCATTTGTGTTCTGACCATCTCAGAGGTCCTTGATATATTTTCTGTCAAAGATCTGATTAACCGTAATGTCTGGTGTGAGGCCAAGGAGGTCATAAAATACTACACTTCAAATGTGAAGTGAAAATATCCATGAATAATATCCCAGACGAAGTCGAGGTTATTATTCACTGAGCCTCAATTGTTTTAGTATAAATACACAGGTGATTGTTAAATTTTTTTTTTAAATCTCATCTCATTATCTCTAGCCGCTTTATCCTGTTCTACAGGGTCGCAGGCAAGCTGGAGCCTATCCCAGCTGACTACGGGCGAAAGGCGGGGTACACCCTGGACAAGTCGCCAGGTCATCACAGGGCTGACACATAGACACAGACAACCATTCACACTCACATTCACACCTACGGTCAATTTAGAGTCACCAGTTAACCTAACCTGCATGTCTTTGGACTGTGGGGGAAACCGGAGCACCCGGAGGAAACCCACGCGGACACGGGGAGAACATGCAAACTCCACACAGAAAGGTCCTCGCCGGCCACGGGGCTCGAACCCGGACCTTCTTGCTGTGAGGCGACAGCGCTAACCACTACACCACCGTGCCACCCTTTAAAAATCATATTAAAAATAATTTATTTCTAATTTCAAAAGTGGTATGCATGGGGGCGTCGTGGCTCAATTGGATAAGGCGCCATACCATAAATCCGGGGACCCGGGTTCGATTCCGACCCGAGGTCATTTCCCGATCCCTCCCCGGCTCTCTCTCCCACTCATTTCCTGTCTCTACACTGTCCTATCCAATAAAAAAGGTGAAAAAAGCCCAAAAAATATCTTAAAGTGGTATGCAAATGTAATGCGAGCAGACTTGTCACATAAGCCTTGGTCACAACCAGCCGTACGTGCTCCTACAGCCGGTCTACATGCAAAAAACGCAAGAAATGCATGGAGGACGCGCGTGAAACGCACGGAGGGCGCGCGTGTGACGTGCTGATTTTCAAGCCGTAGACTGGCGATGTCATACAAACTCTACGGGCGCTTACGTTTTTTTCAGGTTGCAAGACAAACTTACGGCCAACGTGCGTCTTTCTCCACGAACAAAAAAAAAACGCAGCGATTTGGGGAAACGCCAAAAATCGCACGGCCAAAAAATCGTACGTCCGGTTGTGACCTAGGCTTTATCTGTGGCGAGTCACATAAAATACTTTGTTTTGAAATAGATCAAATAAATCACAGTTCCACCTTACCTTTGAATAGTTTTAGACTAAACTTCGGAGCATCTTTCGTGCTTTTAGGAACAGCGTTTTCTTTCATAATTTCTAATTCTTCCTCAGTGTGACAAAGCGATCGGCTGCCATTTTGTCGAGTCGCTCATCGAGAAATAGTCCGAATCTTTCAACCAATCAGCGCGTGCAATTTCCTCTAATCACCTCCGTATTTATACTAATTAAAAATAAATAGAAGCTGCTTCTGTTATTACATCAGTTTGCAAGAGGAAGGGGATGGGACGTATAAAGTTGAGAACGTTTTTGCGTATGCATGGACTCTGGATTTAACGATGAGGTAAAACTTATCTGTTCCCGATTTCTGTTGCTTCAGGATGATTTTTATAGAACTGCTACAAGAAGCAATGTGAAGCATTATAATCACAGTGTAATTTTTCTTGACATTGCATCAATCCCCTTGAACATTTTATATATTCAGTGTTTTCTTTCCTAGTCTGTTTATATTTTTGTACAAATTTGCACACTTGATTTTTGTTTTGTTTTGATATATCCTCACCATAGACAGGATTGTATTATGACCAAAGGAAATACAGCACTCTAAAGAGCTCCAAACCATCTTCTCCTCTCTCCTCCACTGTCTCGACCCATCAGCCGCTGGTTTGTCTTTCCTTCTGTCTGTTGTCCACATACACTGTCTTTATGTTGAAAGACTGTTTTGTCGTCAGACATTGTCGTTTCAAGGCCAGAAGTATTTCAGCACTTGTTTTATGAGTAGAGGTGCGTGTGAGTATTCATGTGCAAGTACGTACAGTGCTATGCAAAAGTCTTGGGCACATGTAAAGAAATCTTTTAAAGCAAAGATGCCTTCAAACTTTATGATCTTAAACGTTTTATACATAAAAAATATAAAGCGCAGTAAACACAAACTAAACAGAGTCAGTATTGGGCATGACAAAGCCGTGTGTTTAAAGGAGAACTGAAGTCATGTTTAAACTTGCTTTATTTCTTAATCAACGTGTTATTCAATTCCGTTTTCGGTTTTAGTAACCTTATATCGTGACTCGTATTGGCAGCTAATCGCAATCGGCCTATTCGGTTTTTAGCCATGCTGAATGTAGTTCGTTTGGTCCACGGCAGGCGTCGTTTATCCGCACGATCTTCACCGGACTTGTGCGAGACTTCGAAACTTGAAGTGTCAGCCAGGTGTCCTCGGCATCTTGTGTCATATTTATCCCACCAAATGAACTTTTTTTTTTTTTTCCAAATGAACTCTTGCACAAAAACGAGTTTAAATGACGATTACTGCCTCCTTTTTTCAAACTTTCCTGATTGCTATCAAAACAAACAAAACTTCCAGCTCGATTACGTCAGCATTCGAAAGAGGGCGCGGGCATCTTTTGACAACGTCGGCAGACGTCGGTCACTTCGATTTCTGCTGTATGTTTTACTTCCGTCCTACGATGTCTCGCACAGGTCTCAACAAATCTCGTTTACGGCTATCGCTTTGACATGTGGACTGATATATTACAGAGCGTATTTCAAACACTCATAAAATTGCTATAGCAGCGACAAAATAGCGATCAAAAATGCATTCCTATATTTAATTAAAAAAAATAGAGAAATAGAATTTTGATAATTTATCAAAATTTCTTCAGTTCTCCTTTAAAACTGCATCAGTACTCATTTTGTGCAGTTTTATAAAGATTTTTTTAAAGCATCTACACTGCCGTTCAAAAGTTTGGGGTCACTTTGAAATGTCCTTATTTTTGAAAGAAAAGCACTGTTCTTTTCAATGAAGATCACGTTAAACTAATCAGAAATGCACTCTATACATTGCTAATGTGGTAAACGACTATTCTAGCTGCAAATGTCTGGTTTTTGGTGCAATATCTCCATAGGTGTATAGAGGCCCATTTCCAGCAACTCTCACTCCAGTGTTCTAATGGTACAATGTGTTTGCTCATTGCCTCAGAAGGCTAATGGATGATTAGAAAACCCTTGTACAATCATGTTAGCACAGCTGAAAACAGTTGAGCTCTTTAGAGAAGCTACAGTGGTGCTTGAAAGTTTATGAACCCTTGAGAATTTTCTATATTTCTGCATAAATATGATCGAAAACATCATCAGATTTTCACACAAGTCCTAAAAGTAGATAAAGAGAACCCAGTTAAACAAATGAGACAAAAATATTATACTTGGTCATTTATTTACTGAGGAAAATGATCCAATATTACATATCTGTGAGTGGCAAAAGTATGTGAACCTCAAGGATTAGCAGTTAATTTGAAGGTGAAATTAGAGTCAGGTGTTTTCAATCAATGGGATGACAATCAGGTGTGGGTGGGCACCCTGTTTTATTTAAAGAACAGGGATCTATCAAAGTCTGATCTTCACAACACGTTTGTGGAAGTGTATCATGGCATGAACAAAGGAGATTTCTGAGGAGCTCAGAAAAAGCGTTGCTGATGCTCATCAGGCTGGAAAAGGTTCCAAAACCATCTCTAAAGAGTTTGGACTCCACCAATCCACAGTCAGACAGATTGTGTACAAATGAAGGAAATTCAAGACCATTGTTACCCTCCCCAGGAGTGGTTGACCAACAAAGATCACTCCAAGAGCAAGGCGTGTAATAGTCGGCAAGGTCACAAAAGACCCCAGGGTAACTTCTAAGCAACTGAAGGCCTCTCTCACATTGGCGAATGTTAATGTTCATGAGTCCACCATCAGGAGAACACTGAACAACAATGGTGTGCATGGCAGGGTTGCAAGGAGAAATCCACTGCTCTCCAAATAGAACATTGCTGCTTGTCTGCAGTTTGCTAAAGATCACGTGGACAAGCCAGAAGGCTATTGGAAAAATGTTTTGTGGATGGATGAGACCAAAATAGAACTTTTTGGTTTAAATGTTTGGAGAAAAGAAAACACTGCATTCCAGCATAAGAACCTTATCCCATCTGTGAAACATGGTGGTGGTAGTATCATGGTTTGGGCCCTTTTGCTGCATCTGGGCCAGGACGGCTTGTCATCATTGATGGAACAATGAATTCTGAATTATACCCTTGAAGTCTAAAGGAAAATGTCAGGACATCTGTCCATGAACTGAATCTCAAGAGAAGGTGGGTCATGCAGCAAGACAACGACCCTAAGCACACAAGTCGTTCTACCAAAGAATGGTTAAAGAAGAATAAAGTGAATGTTTTGGAACGGCCAAGTCAAAGTCCTGACCTTAATCCAATTGAAATGTTGTGGAAGGACCTGAAGCGAACAGTTCATGTGAGGAAACCCACCAACATCCCAGAGCTGAAGCTGTTCTGTACGGAGGAATGGGCTAAAATTCCTCCAAGCTGGGGTGCAGGACTGATCAACAGTTACCGCAAACGTTTAGTTGCAGTTATTGCTGCACAAGGGGGTCACACCAGATACTGAAAGCAAAGGTTCACATACTTTTGCCACTCACAGATATGTAATGTTGGATAATTTTCCTCAATAAATACATGACCAAGTATAATATTTTTGTCTCATTTGTTTAACTGGGTTCTCTTTATCTACTTTTAGGACTTGTGTGAAAATCTGATGTTGTTTTAGGTCATATTTATGCAGAAATGTAGAAAATTCTAAAGGGTTCACAAACTTTCAAGCACAACTGTATAAAACTAACCTTCCTTTGAGCAGATTGAGTTTCTGGAGCATCACATTTGTGGGGTCGATTAAATGCTCAAAATGGCCAGAAAAATGTCTTGACTATATTTTCTATTCGTTTTACAACTTATGGTGGTAAATAAAAGTGTGACTTTGCATGGAAAACACAAAATTGTCTGGGTGACCCCAAACTTTTGAACGGTAGTGTATCTTGGATAATCTGCCACTGTCACAGCTGCATGTCGTCCCTTACAACATTCGTTTTGCTTTTCTTTCTGTTTGTAAACATCGCTTATATATATATATATATATATATATATATATATATATATATATATATATATTAGTGCTGTCAAGCGATTAAAATATTTAATCGCGATTAATGTCGCGACTGTCATAGTTAACTCGCGATTAATCGCAATTTAATCGCACATTTTTGTCACATGAAAAACCATTGTAATTCTCTTATCAGCATAAAAAAGTGAATGGGCTTGCTCACCGTTCGAACTACGGGGGTACTCGGGGGATCCGAGATCCCCTGAAACAGACATGAGATCCCTTGAAAACATGATTTGGGAAATGTTGGGGGGTCTCTAAAATATTGGCAAAATGATGTTTATTGACATAGCAATCGTGTGTAACGGGAAGCATTTGCATATCCGAAGTGAGCGCGCGATGGAGAGCCGCGCTCTGAGACAAGCGCAAGCACCCACCCCCCAAGGGAAAATAAGGGACCCCCCTGAAAATATCGGCATAGTTCGAACACTGGTTGTACCAATGGTTTTTTTTTTATTGCAGAGCATAACATGTCTTGTCACAGCCACTGCAAAGTGGGGCTGGAGCCGCCGATGGGAAAACGAAACCTAAGCCGAGCACCGTGGCTCTTCGGGGGAGGGCAGAGGACTCTGGCTGTGCGGGGCATGGCATCATGTCACAGAGCGTTAATCTCGCGATAAAAAAATTATCGCCGTTAAAATTGAGTCAAGTTAACGCGTTAATAACGCGACATTTTTGACAGCACTAGTTTCTAATAATTAATTCTAAATTTCTTAGTAGTCTCAGAGTTTTGGAAATCTAAAACATTTTTACAGACCCAATAATGTACAAGTCATAAAATAAAAGATCTAAGACAGCATGAGTGTGTGTGTGTGTGTGTGTGTATATAAGTGCCTAAGCCTTTTGCACAGTAATCATGTTGTACTCTGAGCCTCACCCCCCCACCCCTTACAGGCTTCCAGCACTCCCTCCACTGGGCTGATGCGTAGCTACAGTGCGGTCAGTTTATCCTTAAATGCTTTTGCATGTATGTAAGTGATGGCGTGCTGTTGTATAGGAGCGCGCCATGTTGTAAGCTATGTTGTTTTTGTCAGACCCTGTGCCACCACAAAGAAAATGGGTATAATGGAACAAAATGGGTGTATTATTTCTAATAAATGTTTCTACTAGGAATATCAAGGTGGACAAATCATAAATTAATTCGCGAGTGCAACAGACTAATGTTCCAGTGTACATTACCAACTAGGCTACAAAGGATGGCTATAATATTAGGGAAACAATTTAAAAGAAGAAGCCTTTATTTTTGTCACGTGTACACTCGAGCACAGCGAAATTCCACCTCTGCATTTAACCCATCTGAAGCAGTGAACACATGCATACACACACACGAGCAATGAGCACACACACGTATACCCAGAGCAGTGGGCAGCCATACTACAGCGCCCGGGGAGAATACACTGATAATGTATGCTATATATCAGAGCAATGAAAATAAATATTTTCCAAATTAAGAAACATTTAATCTTCTGGCACATCAGCACTCGATTATTTTTAGTACTATATTAAAAGTTGATGGTGACCACAACAGAGTCATTTGTTCCCCAAGCAATGGCTAATTGGGGAGGGGGGAAAAAAAGTGAGCCCAGACACATATCTGCTAGTCCATGGCCCCTTGGCTGCTGATTTGTCTACCTTGAATATGTTCTCAGTTTTGTTTCTCACCTCATAAGGGGTGTTCACACGGCACATATTTGCATCGATGCTGCACCGATGTATTTTGTTGCGATATATCTTACACCGGTGTAAATTTTGTGGCGCGTTCACACGTCACAAACCTGCTTACTAGAGAGAAGCGTGTTAGCACCGGTGCAGCCCCACTTGCGTTCACACGGCAGTTTTTGCGACCATGCTATACGATAGTAATAATGCGGAAATGAAATATGCGCATGCGTGAAAATGTACTTCCTTTTCCCGGTTGTCATGGCATCACCAAGCGCCGGGAAAACAACGTGGATGAAGACACCAGTATTGCCAGATACTGCTAACGTTTTCCAGCCCAAAATAATGTTCAAATCCGCCAAAATGCACTTAAAACCGCCCAATCTGGCAACACTGGAAGACACGCAGTTCTGTTGTTGTTGATATTCGCCATTTTGGAAGCGCAAAATACCAGGATGCAAATTATGCAATGCCCGTATGTAATCAGCTCTCCTCACGCGTAGCGAGTCGACCACTGTAGCGTTCAGACGTCCCATTTTATATCGGTGCTGCCCCGCAAACTAGCATTGTCAGTCTGTTGGTCGGGTTCAATGCCCGAACTGATGATCACATCAGTTTTTCTTTGGCTAATCAGACACAAGGTACGCCACCACTCTTGCCGGAGCGGTTGGGGGTTAGGTGCCTTGCTCAAGGGCACTTAAGTCAATCCTGCTAGTCTGGGGAATCGAACCAGCAACCTTTTGGTCCCAAAGCTGTTTCTCTAACCATTAGGCCATGACTAGCATTTACTCCGGAGTAAATTTCTTAAACCACCTCCCGAGCAGGGTTAGATTTGCACCGGTTTAAGCAGCTTTCAGGGGCTACACCGGTATAACTTTGCACCGTGTGAACGCTCTACCGGGGCAGCCCCGGTGCTACACCGGAGTAAAAGTTGCCGTGTGAACACCCCTATAGTCTGTACAAACTTCTGTACTAAACGAAATGCATTTTTCTCATGCAGTTAAGAATAGTGTGCATGCTTTTATGTACACAACAATTTTTTTTTAATCACACAAATAAAGGAGACATGTCATTTATTAAAAATGGTTTTACTGAATAGTGGCCCTCTATTTTTGTCCTTAGGCCTCAATTTGTGATGCGGGTCTCTATGGGCCGTATGGTTCCAGAGCAGTAAGTGTTGCAAATTACAGTTTAAAGTACAGTGGGAGGTATTGGCCAGTGAAGTAATACAGAACAGTTTTGTTGCATGGAACAGGATTTCCTCAGTAAAAATACTACAGTAATTAAAGATCCTTTCTAGACTTGGTTTTATTTCATAATGCATGTCTCTGCAAATGAATATAGATATTCTGAAGGAAAAAAAAAATCAGTGATTTTTAAGTAGATGTTTAAGTGCACCGCTGCTGGGGGTTGTTTACTTGCTGCTAGTGCAATTCATATAGCCAGATCAATCAATCATGGCTTTATTTATCGTTGATATGTACAAGGCTCGTAACAAATACATTCGAACTAATAAAAGATCTAAATTAAAAATAGAAAAAAAACAAGCATTAAATTACTATAATAGATAAATATCAAATATATATCATTATATCAAGGTCTTTATATAAGACATAGTAGGGCGGCGGCGACAATTATCGACACCTTAACAATCTTTTGGCCATTGCAAAAGTAGAAAAGACTTTCAATATATAAATCGTGCACGAATAATTACTCAAACTTCCATTGGAAAAAAAACGAGTTGATTCCCGATTACTTTTGGCCCTTTTCCACTACCCTTTTTCAGCTCACTTCAGCTCACTTCAGCCCGACACGGCTCGCGTTTCGACTACCAAAAACCAGCACGACTCGGCTTGTTTCAGCCCTGCTTAGCCCCTAAAACTCGCACCGTTTTGGAGTGGGGCTGAAGCGAGCCAAAGCGAGCCGAGTGAGGCTGGGGGCGTGAGCAGACACTCCCCTGTGCACTGATTGGTGAGGAGGAGTGTCCTCACATGCCCACACACGCCCCGCGAGCGCGCTGGGATCTGTAAACACCGCAAACCCGGAAGGAGAATAATTACGAATTACGAGAATTTCTGAAGCCTTATGCGCCTCGCCTCATCTATACGCTCTTGCCAGTATCTGTTGGTGTTGTCGGTGACAACAAGCCACAGCACCAAGACCAGCAACACTAACGACTCCATGTCCTCCATGTTTATTGTTTACTATTCGGGTCGTGAGACTACCGCTTAAAAGATCACTGATGTCACTGTTTGCGCTGCTTAACGACATCACGTGACGTCCACCCACTTTCGCTAACTCCACCCAATGTGTCCACCCACTTCCAGCCAGCACGGTTCAGCACGGTTGTAGTCGAAATGCAACTCCAACAGCCCCGCTCAGCCCGACTCAGCACGGCACGGCTCAGCCCGACTCAACCGCGTTTGTAGTGGAAAAGCGGCATTAGTGTATCAGATCATGTGACACTGTTCCACAATTATCAACACTTTTGTCCACAGTTATCAACAGCGTTCCACAATTATCGACATCCAGATGATTATTTATTTATTTATTTATTTAAAAAAAGAGAAAAAAATCAGTATGTGGTATTAAGTTAACAAAGCAGTTTTATTTAAAATTTGTTTTACATAGACATATTTAGTACACAGTATCTTTTATATAAATATATCGATGTCGGTGTTTACGTAAATGAGGAAGTAATTCTAATGTTTGTAAACAAATGAACTGATAATGTTTAACCTGTGTCAGAAAATCTTTTTGTTCCACTTTCTAAGTTTTTTCGTAGATCACATTTAGTTAATCATTCGTCGTTGTTTGTATTAATTTCTAGTTTTGTAGTTTACTAATAAATGCCAACAGACGATTGACATTGTAACCGCATGAAAATCCAGGTCAAAGGTCGCATATTATTCCTCGAACCAAAATATAAAATGTCTGTTAATATTGTAATATGTAGAAGGTATTTACAACAAACTGCAAAAAAAATATTTTCTGAATGGAATAGAAAAATCTGAATATTTCAAGCATGTCATTTTTTATATGCTAGGAATTTAATTCTTGTCTCAGCACTTATTTTTTGAAAGTACTTCATCTACTTCAACAATGTTACACAAAGATCGATAAATACAGTGGGGCAAAAAAGTATTTAGTCAGTCACCAATTGTGCAAGTTCTCCCACTTAAAAAGATGAGAGAGGCCTGTAATTTTCATCATAATTATACCTCAACTATGAGAGACAGAATGAGAAAAAAAAATCCAGAAAATCACATTTGTCTGATTTTTAAAGAATTTATTTGCAAATTATGGTGGAAAATAAGTATTTGGTCAATAACAAAAGTTCATCTCAATACTTTGTTATATACCCTTTGTTGGCAATGACAGAGGTCAAACGTTTTCTGTAAGTCTTCACAAGGTTTTCACACACTGTTGCTGGTATTTTGGCCCATTCCTCCATGCAGATCTCCTCTAGAGCAGTGATGTTTTGGGGCTGTCGCTGGGCAACACGGACTTTCAACTCCCCCCAAAGATTTTCTATGGGGTTGAGATCTGGAGACTGGCTAGGCCACTCCAGGACCTTGAAATGCTTCTTACGAAGCCACTCCTTCATTGCCCGGGCGGTGTGTTTGGGATCATTGTCATGCTGAAAGACCCAGCCACGTTTCATCTTCAATGCCCTTGCTGATGGAAGGAGGTTTTCACTCAAAATCTCACGATACATGGCCCCATTCATTCTTTCCTTTACACGGATCAGTCGTCCTGGTCCCTTTGCAGAAAAACAGCCCCAAAGCATGATGTTTCCACCCCCATGCTTCACAGTAGGTATGGTGTTCTTTGGATGCAACTCAGCATTCTTTCTCCTCCAAACACGACAAGTTGAGTTTTTACCAAAAAGTTCTATTTTGGTTTCATCTGACCATATGACATTCTCCCAATCCTCTTCTGGATCATCCAAATGCTCTCTAGCAAACTTCAGACGGGCCTGGACATGTACTGGCTTAAGCAGGGGGACACGTCTGGCACTGCAGGATTTGAGTCCCTGGCGGCGTAGTGTGTTACTGATGGTAGCCTTTGTTACTTTGGTCCCAGCTCTCTGCAGGTCATTCACTAGGTCCCCCCGTGTGGTTCTGGGATTTTTGCTCACCATTCTTGTGATCATTTTGACCCCACGGGGTGAGATCTTGCGTGGAGCCCCAGATCGAGGGAGATTATCAGTGGTCTTGTATGTCTTCCATTTTCTAATAATTGCTCCCACAGTTGATTTCTTCACACCAAGCTGCTTACCTATTGCAGATTCAGTCTTCCCAGCCTGGTGCAGGTCTACAATTTTGTTTCTGGTGTCCTTTGACAGCTCTTTGGTCTTGGCCATAGTGGAGTTTGGAGTGTGACTGTTTGAGGTTGGGGACAGGTGTCTTTTATACTGATAACGAATTCAAACAGGTGCCATTAATACAGGTAACAAGTGGAGGACGGCGGAGCCTCTTAAAGAAGTTGTTACAGGTCTGTGAGAGCCAGAAGTCTTGCTTGTTTGTAGGTGACCAAATACTTATTTTACCGAGGAATTTACCAATTAATTCATTAAAAAACCTACAATGTGATTTCCTGGATTCTTTCCCCCCATTCTGTCTCTCATAGTTGAGGTATACCTCTGATGAAAATTACAGGCCTCTCTCATCTTTTTAAGTGGGAGAACTTGCACAATTGGTGGCTGACTAAATACTTTCTTGCCCCACTGTAACAGTTGTAAATGTCACTTAATTCCACAGGGTGTCGATAATGGTGGACACCATTGAAAGTGATCACGATTATCGACACCTCACGTGACTTCTCAAAGACGCATTTAGATACAAAATGGCGACTGTCAAATGAAAGAGTAAGAAACAAAGTACAACCCCAGTTCCAAAAAAGTTGGGATGCTTTGTAAACTGTAAATAAAAACAGAATCATGGAAACCTTATATTTCATTGAAAATAGTACAAAGACTACATATCAAATGTTGAAACTGACCAATTTTTTTGTTTTTTTAAAAATATATGCTCATTTTGAGTTTGATGTCAGCAACACTTTTCAGAAAAGTTGGGACAGAGGCAGGTTTACCACTGTGTTGCATTACCTCTACTTTTAACAACACTCTGTAAATGTTTAGGAACTGAGGAGACCAGTTGCTGTAGTTTTGAAAGAGAAATGTTGTCCCATTCTTCCCTGATATATAATTTCAGTTGCCCAACAGTTTGGGGTTTCCTATGTCGTATTTTGCGCTTCATAATGCGCCAAATGTTTTAAATAGGAGACAGGTCTGGACTGCAGGCAGGCCAGTTGAGCACCTGGACTCTTTTACTACAGAGCCATGCAGTTTTAATATGTGCAGAAAGCGGTTCGGCATTGTCTTGCTGAAAGAAGGAAGGCCTTCCCTGAAAAAGATTTTGTCTGGATGGCAGCATATCGCTCTGAAACATGTATAGATCATTCAGCATTAATTCTGTCTTCCCAGATGTACAAGCTACCCATGTCATGTGCACTAATGCCCCCTCATATCATCACAGATGCTGGCTTTTGAACTGTGCACTGATAACAAGCCGGATGGTTCCTCTCCTCTTTAGCCTGGAGGATGTGGTGTCCATGATTTCTAAAAAGAATTTCTACTTTTGATTTGTCAAACCTCGGGACAATTTTCCATTTCGCCTCAGTCTATCGTAAAAGAGCTCGGGCCCAGAGAAGGTGGTGGTGTTTCTGGATATTGTTTATATCTGGTTTTAACTTGCATTTGTGGATGCAGTAATGAACTGTTTTCACAGATGATGGTTTTCTGAAGTGTTCCTGAGCCCATACAGTGATTTCCACTACAGACAAGTGTCTGCTTTTAATGCAGTGTCTCCTGAGGGCCTGAAGATCACAGGCGACCAGTGTCAGTTTTCAGCCTTGTGTCTTGCATACAGAGATTTCTCCAGATTCTCTGAATCTTTTAATGATATTATGTACCATAGATGACGTGATTCCCAAATCCTTTGCAATTTTACATTGAGGAACGTTATTCTTCAATTGTTGCACTGTTTGCCTACGCAGTCTTTCACAGAGCGGTGAACCCCTCCCCATCTTTACTTCTGAGAGACTCCGCCTCTCTGGGATGCTCTTTTTATACCCAATCATGTTACTGACCTGTTGCCAATTAACCAAATTAGGCTTTGTGTTTGTTTTTTCACATTACACAACTTTTTCAGTCTTTTGTTACCCCTGTCCCAACTTTTCTGAAACGTGTTGCTGACATCAAATTTAAAATGAGCATATGTTTTTCAAAAAACAATAAAAATGTTTCAGTTTCAACATTTGATATGTTATATTTGTACTATTTTCAACGAAATATAGGGTTTCCACGATTTACAAATTTTCATACTATGTTTTTATTTATAGTTTGCACAGCATCCCAACTTTTTTGGAATTGGGGTTGTCGGTTTGGACAAGGATATCATGAAATCTCTGTGAATTTGAGCAGTAAAAGCATGTCTATGATCTTTCCACCATGCTTACCTGCGATGATAACGTCCGGATTTCCTTCAAATTGCTGATAATGCTGAAAAAAAAAATTCCATCTCAGGTAACAAGCTGTGTCATCAAACGACAAGCTCAAAGGGTGAGGCGGGTCTTCCGGTCAATTAATTAACCAGTAATAACTACTGTAACTGAAACTCACCTTTGTAAAATTGTTTTTTATTGGTAAGTCTGAAAAGGTGTCTCATTATGGACTGTTGATAATTGTCGCCGCCGCTCGATTAAATTTAAAATGTCGTTAAGTTGAAAATATAACTAAATGCAATTTAACTCTTTTGATCACAGATATTACATTTGCACAATGTGCCACTAGTAAGATTCGTTTTCTTTGTAGCACTTTTAAACTTGATCAGAGAATCAGGTTGTCTCAGTTCTGTGGGGAGATTGTTCCACATATGAGTCACCAGAGAGGTGTCACAGCTACAGTGGTTGTGTTGGGGGGGAAGAGACAGGAATGAAAAGAGGATTCATGTAGTATGTAATTGGTTCACAGTTCTCTTTCATATCCGTTTTTCTACCTGAGAGAGTTAGACTGCTGCCTTAGCTAAACAATGATACCACCGCTGGTTATGGGGCAGGGCTTTGAACCAGAATTTTTTTCCTATTGGTTCGTTCCGAACAGAAACAGAATTTTAACGTTTCCGGTTTTGGGTTCCACCATTAAATAGACGTTCCCGAACCGGTTAGAACAAAAAAATTTCGTTCCCGGAACGGTTAATTACGTTCCCTGTCAGCTGTTTAACAAATGGCTATAAAATTATGTCTCTGTCTCATCCAGCTTAAGCCAAATGTAGGCTAATTCTATTACAACCTTCATTAAATAAGACAAGACATAATTCAAAACAATTATTATTTCAAATGTTGGCGATTTGGATTCTCAGTATGTCTTCCCATCTACACAAACAGAAAAAGTGCCAAAAATGAAAGATAATTTGTTTAGTGTGTTACCAAAGGCTAGTCAGGCCCTATGCATTGATAGGCTAACAGAGGTTAACGTCATTTAATGTTCGCGAGCCTCTCATTAACGTGGACAAATATATTGATATCGTGTTTGAAACTGATGTTTTTGAATAACGATAGACTGCAATATTTACCTCTTATTTAAGATGTGGAGACGTGATAGTAGTCCACCCTCCCGCTCTCTCCATTCAGTCAGCGAACGTCACACAGGAAGTGAACCCCAGCGGGTCATAGAAACTTGCACAGGAGAAGAATGACTTTTTTATTTGTAGGCTACGGAAACTTTGAGGAACGAAATAAAAACCGGTATTAACCGGTTACCATTATTTTTAATAAGCGTTTCTGTTCTGGAGCATAAAAAATAACAAAGTTTCTGGTTTCGTTTCTGTTCCATGTGAAATAGAAAAAGTTCCCGGTTTTCGTTTTCGTTCCTTGAACCGGTTCAAAGCCCTGTTATGGGGTGGCTTATGGGATGGATTCTCTGGGTTGTCTTATAGGTGGAACATTCTTGCGGACATGCACACAAAGTCCAGATTCATTATTCAGTTACAGAATTGATTGATTAATGAGAAAATTATGTTACTACTACGGATGTTAACCGATGACCGTTTGACCGATGGTTGACCGAATCAACGTCAACCGGTTAATTTTTTTTTGGTTGTCAGTTAAAAAAAAAAAAATCAATCGTTTTGAAGCTGCCGATTTTGGAGCGGAGAACCTAGAATTCTGTGTTTGTAAACGCTTGGGGCATGCCATGCGGTGTAAGGACGACAGCTGACAAATCAGAAACACCCATTCAGTCATCTCCCGCCCCTGTTGAAGACAGCTGCCACTCGGCGAAAGAAAAGTCTCAAAAAGTATCAGGCTAGACTTTTTAGCTTACAAATTACTATTCTGTTTTTTTTTTTTTTTTAATTATTATTAGAAGGCACATGGAGTTTAGTCCTGCCTTGGCCAGTGCATTCTGAAAGTATGTTTCGGTCTGTAGCCAACAATGCATGTTATTGCAGATCATATCTCTCCACACAAACTAAAGGCGCAGATGCCGACTTTTGGAGGGAAGGGGAGAGAATGAAATGACAGCGGTGTCTGGAGGGGGAGTGACAAACGCAGCTTTTGTGTCTGTGAGCCAAGTCGGTGACGGCTTCAGAGCAACTTCAATACCATGCAGTAATGGCGTGTCGATATTGGTAACGGCGTTATAACGATTGTAGCTAATTAATTAGATTACCCGGCGTTATAACAGCCTTTATTTTAACGCCGTTATTCCCATCACTGAATGTTCTGTACTACTTCTAGCACTTGACTTTATTTTCAACGCCATCATGGCCAACTGAAACTGTCTCTAAGCTGGAGCCATTTGTCCTCCGCTCCAATACAAACCCCTCGACATCAGTGCCACGTTTGACTAAATGTTTCGCGCTGTAGAAAAGGGAATGTGAGTGGAGGGCAGCGACTGGGACTGAATGTGCGGATGCTCGCGGTTAGATTTAGAATAGATTCTAATAATTCCAATTCTAGAATTTTAAACTCATAGGTTAACCGACTTTAACCGGCTAATGAGGCTCGGTGGTCGGTCAAGATTTTTTTTAGTTTTCGCCATGCCTAGTTACTACCTGATTCAATTCCAGAGTTTCCTCTTTCTCCCAGTAAATAGGTCACTGCACACTCATGTGGTTGAACGAACAATGGCAAAACAGTTGACTCTTAAAAGTGTCTTGCTAAAAGCAGGTGATTCTGATCACCCTAACCGAGACGTATTGAGGTCATGGAGACGTAGGATCCTGATCCCCCTGCAAAGAAGCAGAAAAGTCCTACATTTAAAATTATGTGTGGCAATGTAAAATGTAAGTCTAGTTAAAACAAAGATAAATAATATGTTGCGATCAGCCGTGTCATTTTTATATATCAAAAAGTTTTGGTTCTTGGTTGTTTGTAGCATTCATAGTATCACTCCCCTCCAGGAAACACGCGACACAAGTTCTTCAGTTACTGATGGATTTATTTTCTTCCTTTAATTTCATTATCCACCGTCGAACTGTTTAAAATAGTAACAACACATACAATTCCAACCAACAAACACCAGAAAGCATAATACAAAAAAACCACACACATACCTCGCTGGCTGCATATCACTCAGAGGGAAATGAGTAGGACTTTCAGGCATACAACAAGGTAAAACAAACTTTAGACTATGCGGCATACCGGCATAGCCGCTAATCAGCTACTGGCTTCGTCCACTTCAGAGTAAGCGTGCAACAATAAAAAGGGTCCGTGTGAAACCCAACCCATGCAACGTCACATCCCATTAACATCAAATAGAAATAACATGACAGCCAGTACACATCTCATCACAAATCTCATCTCATCTCATTATCTGTAGCCGCTTTATCCTTCTACAGGGTCGCAGGCAAGCTGGAGCCTATCCCAGCTGACTACGGGCGAGAGGTGGGGTACACCCTGGACAAGTCGCCAGGTCATCACAGGGCTGACACATAGACACAGACAACCATTCACACTCACATTCACACCTACGCTCAATTTAGAGTCACCAGTTAACCTAACCTGCATGTCTTTGGACTGTGGGGGAAACCGGAGCACCCGGAGGAAACCCACGCGGACACGGGGAGAACATGCAAACTCCACACAGAAAGGCCCTCGCCGGCCCCGGGGCTCAAACCCGGACCTTCTTGCTGTGAGGCGACAGCGCTAACCACTACACCACCGTGCCGCCCTCATCACAAGTATAAAACACAATATCAAATATGAAACAAATCAAAAGAAAAAACACACAACCCCAGATATATAAGCAGCTAAACATAGGAATGGTGCCTACTTTATTTATGTTTATTTACATGTTGACTTTTTTTTTTTCCCCAAAAGTTGCTAATTGAACATTAATTTTATTTGATAGTGTCATTCTTATATAGCCCAACCTTTCACAGTTTTCTCACAGCAGTGTTAATTATGAATATGACCAAAATTATATTCCACTGTACTCAAAATTATTAACCACTTATTAACCTCGCTTGCTCGGCCTTTACAGGAAAATATCAGACCGAGGTCTCACTTACGGCTCGGTCCGTACAGAAAGACCTTGGTCTGATATTTTCCTGTAAAGACCAAGCAAGCGAAGTTAATAAGGAGTTTATTATATGGCTGTTTTTTTTTTATTTCTAAAATTAAAATAGACGGTGATTATAACGAGACGTGACGCTGCTTTCAGTCACGTCATATTTGTAACGTACTTGAGACACGCATGCAGAATAAACGGCTAGCGGTTTCAAAACTAAATTTCTGTCAGTGGTTAGCGGTTTCCGAATGCTCTTCGTTGCTCAATTCTTGAATAACTCAGTGACTCTTATTTGTCTTTTGTGTTTCGGCTGTTTTTGATTCCGTTTTGATTTCCAGTTAATCTTTTTTTGTCGTTTTGTTTTTGTTTGTTTTTTTGCAACGTTGAAAGCCAGCACCTTGGAAAGAAAGTCCGTAATCGCCCATGGGCATTACTGGAAAATTCTGCCCATCAAGGAATCAGAGTGCACGATTTTATCAGAAGTAGCTTGTGCCATATAATAAACTACAATCATTGTCTGGTAAACTGCATAATTCGTGGGCACTGATGGACACACAAATTTCTAAAAGAAACTCTGGCATGGAGATGAAATTTGTATTTCAAATCTAAAATGAAGTGCTAGTTTGTGCCAGTACCTTTGCAAGCTGTCTTTGTGTATTTAAGACATTCATATGAAGCCAGTTTCATGAATATACAGCATGAGTGTCCCAATACTTGAACTTTTCACTGTACAAGATTATTTCAACCTTCGAAAATAAGGCCCCAGTTTGGAGTCAGTCTGAATGGGCTGCTTGTATTCACAGACGTCCGAATACAGCTGGTGCTCTTCTGGGGCTAGTTCCACCCGCAGTAGTTCAGTGGTAAGCACATTGCACCATGCATTAACGACCACATGCCAAACCAGCATGTAGTTATACACTGCGAATGTCTCTAACATGTGGCAGTAGATTACAGGCTTTGTGTATTTGGTCATTAAATGACAAGAAACTATAGCTCAGCCAGGACGTCTGTAGGGTCCATAGTTTCCCAAAATTGCAGTGTTCTTAAATAACTTTTTAACCCTCTGGGGTCTGAGGGTATTTTCTGGCACTCTAATGATTTTAGTATGCTCTGATTTTGTTGTCAAGTTCAACAAATCTAAACTACCGTTTTGATCACTTGAGGTGATTCTGTTCAGTCTTAGGAATGGATCAAGCACAAAAACTTAAATCTGCTACATTGATTTGGATAATTAACTGGCCATCAAAAAATTATGTCCTATTGTTTTGGGATAAAGGGTTGGCAGTGGGAAGGGTATTCAACGAGAAGAGTAAAAAATTCCATTCCATTCAATGAGAAGAGTGAAACCCCCTCCCACTGCCAACTCTTAATCCCATCAGGTCAAGTGATCGAAACGGTTCGTCACAATGAGTAAAGTCATGTTTTTCACACATTCCAACACAATTCTAAAGCTGTTTTTTTTTACAACAGCTTCATTTATCTGGTATTTGACTTTCATTTGGTATTTGACTCTATTCAGTGTGTCTTGAAATGAACTCTCGTACTATTTTACTCAGTTCAGGGCCACAACAAATTAGGCCATCCTTAAAAAAAAATCCGTTTCCTGTCCACTGGGTGAGCAAAAAAATTTTCAGTCGGGAGAGAGGGATTTTTTTTTTATTTTTATGGATGGATAAGAAATCGCAATGCTGTGTTTGCTTTTTCTTTCAGTACTTTTTTATTACAAAAGCAGACACATTTAATAAAATGACAGTTTAATCAACTGAAACTTGTACAAAAACTTTAAGTTAGCATTTTAAATGCTGACTGCAACATTTGCAAAACTTTTACAAAGGTACTTAAAATGTCCGACACACGGACTTTTTGTAGTTCTAAATCGACCGTTAGGCCTAGTTCGGATGAAATTACACTATTAAAATGATCACTGAACGATTTGTTTTTCTGAATCTTTACTATTTTGTTGTTCGCTAGAA
Source organism: Neoarius graeffei (assembly GCF_027579695.1). NCBI lineage: Eukaryota > Metazoa > Chordata > Actinopteri > Siluriformes > Ariidae > Neoarius > Neoarius graeffei. Next base: position 31,622,907 of record NC_083575.1, on the reverse strand, counting down.
TACCATTTTGCGATTTCACACTTAAAGGGGTACCAAATATAATATATACAGTTGCTGATGTGACAAAGTAACGTATTCTATCAAATTTATATACTAGAAAACAATGAAATATCTTGGTAATTGTAAATATAATAGTCGGTATGCTAAACGGCACAAGAGTCACCATTTTTAAAAGACCGTGACGTCAGCCCTACCCACTGCACTAGGAGAAAAGCGTGTAATCATGGCGTCGGGCGCATCAAGTGAAAGCGACAGCTCTGTCGAATCATACGAAGAGATCCCGCAAAAGACACGTCTGGAGGATCGTTATGCTTTCCATCGGTCCTGTTATTACACCCGAAAGCAACACACTGTGGCATTGTGTAGCCGATCACTTACAATTCATCCTACTTTCCGATTCACACGTGCTATTCCCAACCTCAATGAGCCAACACAACTGGGCACATACATACGTCATGAGTGTTACGCAGAGAAAATGAACATGCATTCTGATTGGATAAAATGAATATCATGGCGGGCTGTTCAAACTGCGGAAATAGTTTGCTCGAGCTACTTTCAAAACACTATAACTTTCCAACCTTAGAACAAAAAACTTTTGTAAGTCTTGAATAAGGTTCGTTAATGTGTGTTTTATTGTTATATTTACTCTATATATTGCCCTCTGTTCCCCTTTAAGCAAATGTTTAAAAACTCCGGATCTGCTTCCTTCATGGTGGCTGCCGTTTTTTTGTGCCGCACGGCGCATGCGCAGAGCTGATTCAGTTCAGAGTGCGCACACGCTCGGCGGAGGCAGTAGTGTGTTGGAGGGAACAGAAGCAGAGATGACGCTTATTTTGTCTCCGGTAAACCAGTCTTCTCTCGTTCAATTACGTGCTGGCATCAAAAGACACCGTTGGTTGTAAATGAACCCAAACTGAGTCCTTGGAGTGTATTTTCATACACAAATGGAGAAATGTTCGCTGAGTGTGTAATTGTGTAGCACCACTGCAGACCGTTGTTGTTAATTCATAGCATGCTCAGCTGCGTGAATGTGTCATGCACCGAAAATAAGAGATTTGCAAGCCAGGAACGCCTCATGATGCAATACGCAAGAAAAGAAAGATGATTTACTGCCATTTTACTTTGTATTTGAGTAAAGTGAATAAATAAATGGTCTGTGGAAAATACATTTAATCCTGGGAACTGCGTGCACAGGAGTTTATTTTGTGTTTACTCCCCCCGGCTACTTATTTGTCATGGCTGGCTAGTATGAGCCTTAGTGGAAAGCCCTGGGAATGCGGAAATGTCAAGTTCGATTTTAGATTTACAAACCCGAAAAAAATGTCGAAAAACCGGCGTTAAAAAAAAAATTTTCAACCGCACAAACGGCACTCACCCGGCCGGTGGACCGGAAACAGAACATTTTTTAATAATGGCCTTACTCTGTAATTTTGCTCCCATTCCAACTTCATATTTTCTCTAAACTCAAAGTAGAGCAAAATTAACTATTTTTGAGGAAAATACTTTTAACTCTGGAAAAAATGCTCAGTCATTTTTCCTGCGTATGCGCTATAGCACACGCATATCAACCGATATGCTAATAAGAAATAGAGGAAATTTTTACACTTACTCAAGTTGAACTTTGGCTGGATCGAGTCGAAGTAGTAAAATAAATAAAAGGCACTGCTCATCATCAGTGTTGCAGTTTTCAAGACTGAATTGAATCACTGTCCTGAATCATGAATTGAATGGCTGTACTGAATCATCCAAAGCGCATAAAATCCGTGTGCCATCTTGCAACAAGTTTTACCTCCAAATAGCCTAAACTATGGCTGACAGATTGTATCCTGTTTACGAGGGGCGTTCCCACCACGAAAGAGAAACCAATCGAAACCGAAGGAGTGAAAGTAATTATCATGCCGTTACCACGTGAATAGTCTTTTATGAATGTGTCCATGTGCACTCAGCGCTCCGACTCCGATGTGACTGAGTAACAGGGCTGGGTTCAAAAGATCGATTCACGATCCGATATCGATTCACGTTCAGAAAATACGAGATCGATTCAAAAATGTGTGGATCGATCTCTTCCAGGTGGCTATAGGCACTATTTTCTCGACCGCGCAAGGGCCGCTATAAAAAGCGGGTGCTGGCAAACGAAACCGAAACTTAAGAACGCGAGATGGCTGAAGCTGCACAGCTAAAATTACCGCCTGGCCTGAAAGCTGATGGATGGCATTACTTTGGATTCAAACGTTACGAGGACAGAGACGAAGTCGACAGAACAAAAGCAGTGTGCAAACTGTGCCACATAGAGGTAAAATATAGTGGCAATACAACCAATCTCCGCAACCACTTATCCAGGCACCACGCCGACACAGTTTCAGCTAAACCTGCGGCGAATCAAACTGCACTGGAGAAGGCATTCGGTGTTAAATTACATGCACAAACACACATGGGGCTGTTCCTGTCAATAGGGACAGTTTTTACTTTAAAGTGACAATCCAGCAATGTCTAAGTAAATCGATATCGAATCGGATCGTGACCTTATGAATCGGAATCGAATCGATCCAGGAAATCTGGATCGATTCCCAGCCCTACTGAGTAAAGGGACAAGTTTTATGTTTCATCTAATTTAGGTCATTTAAAAACTATAATATTTATTTGGCAGTGGGCACATAGGAAAGTGTAAAGTATAAAGTTTCTGTCAATATGTTTATCATGCTTGTATGATAAAAACTCGTGAAGAAATGTATCTAAATACATGACCTACTCATTCTAAACCTTGACCCCAGAGGGTTAATATAAAACTTAATAGTTGCAAAATCAATTAGTGATTGTGAACATTATGCAGGTATCTTTGAAGAGAAACCAAGAACAAGTGTGTTTTTGTCATGGTACTTACTGTTTCTGTACTTATCTTGGAAAACGTGCTGTTGCAGAGTCTGTGCATTAACTACGAAACATACTTCTAGACAAAGCTGCTCCATTAAAACTATAGGTTTGTTTAGAAACATGTGTTTGGACACTCCGAAAACACACCAGGACACGATTGAAATGGACTGAATTTGTCAAAGCACCCTTAAAGTGCCATTCCACCATTGGATGTATTCTTTGGCATAAAATACAATATATTTTATGACAACATGACTAGACAGAGAAATCTTTTAGCTTCAAAATGATACATCAAACATAATTTTTTGACAACGACAAGTATATTAATTTTGCGACCAAAGTCACCGACCCTTTTAATTTCCGCGCGGTAGTGAAACGTGATGTCATCGGCAGGTTCCCCTTCTTGTGTACGACGTGGCACAGGTTATCAGCAATGGCGGATAGAACGCGATTTCCACTTGTCGATTGCTGTGCCGATATTCACCATCGACCGTCTCCTTCGGGCATCACTCGCTATTTTCCTTCGCCTCTTTTCCGAAGCTGACAATCGCGTTCTATCCGCCATCGCTGATAATCTGTGCCACGTCACACGTGACGTGGTACACAAGAAGGGGAACCTGCTGATGACATCACACGCGGAAATTAAAAGGGTAGGTGACTTTGGTCGCAAAATTAATATACTTGTCGTTGTCAAAACATTGTTTGATATATCATTTTGAAGCTAAAAGATTTCTCTGTCTAGTCATGTCATAAAATATATTGTATTTTATGCCAAAAAATACATCCAACGGTGGAATGGCACTTTAACGTTCAGTGAGTCGCCCATGTTCTGTTACTTAACTATGGACCCTTTTCAGTCACGTGACCTTCGTAAATGCGACCGCCATTTTGGACATGTAGTGGACTTCGGCTCAAATCGGTTTGAATGCGAGGAAGGCGACAAACATAAAAGAAAAAGGAGCGAGATGCAGAAAACTGTATTTACTAGTTTACTGTAATTATGATCTGGCAGCTATTTACACCGGATCCAGTGTAAATAGCTGCCGGAGCCAAGGTCCGGCCGGGCCGCGAGCGAGCGCGCACTGGCTCCGCGGCCGCCGGCTCTGGCCGGGCCGCGAGCAAGCGCGCTCCGGAACCTCGGACGTTGGCTCCGGCGGCTATTTACACTGGATCCGGTGTAAATAGCTGCCAGATCATAATTACAGTAAACTAGAATGGAATGTTAACAGCAATGTAATGCCTTTTCTGGCTAATTTTATTCGTCTTACCTCCAACAAAGTGGTCACTACACAAGCGCTGGTATGCCGAGGGCTGCCAATCTGTTAATGGCCGCTATCCATCTTCTCCGTCGGGATCCGATAAAATGATAACCCTTGCCTTGTTTGTTGATGGTTACTACATCCAGGTGCACAACAATATAGTGGCATGATGGAAGTCTTGCTGAAAATAAACACTTTCTTTGCTGCCGTTCCTCAGTGCTGGCTGTGGTAAACTACTGGTAGTACATGTCCAAAATGGCGGCCGCGTTTGTCGTGACGTCACGTGAAAAGGGTCCATACACAAAATGTACTACATTTATTTATTTATTTATTTATTTATTTATTTATTTTTTTCAATGTCAAAGTCCTCTTCTGATGATGATTCTGCCAGCACTACATCTCAGGATCACAAACGTGGAAGGAGGGATAGTGTGGTGAGCTAAATATGGCCGCAGACCCAATTCTTTGAACTCGACAAACTTACTGCCTTTGTTTTTGTTTACATTCCTGCTCATTTTTTATTTTTTTTTTTACCTCGTAGTCATCTGAACTTTCTGACATGAGTGAGACTGCTGCTGACTATTTCAGCCGTTCGAACCGCAGAGGTAGTATTGTTTCTGACCTAGATGATCAGAGCATCCCAGATCTGGACATTGTAAGTTATGGCACAGTGACCTGCTGCATGTACTCATTAATGTACTGCATGTCTTGCATAAGAGTGTGTCAAGGCTAAACAATTTTTTTCTTTTTTTTTTTTTTAAATGTATGCTACTTAATGTACAGTTTGGGTTTCCTAATTGTGTATGAATATTTACATGATATTAACATGCCAACTGTCTGACAGTTATCCCACACTTGGCCACTGCAGTAATGAGAATTATGAGGCATAACTTGTGTGATGTGACTCTAATACCCTGTCCACACTAGGGATTTTATACCGGTACGAAACTACTTTCGTACCGCAACACCTGTCCACACTAGCAGCTATACCGGTACTGTAGCGGTATAACTGTATCAGTACGAAACCCACAAATGTATGGGTTTCGTACCGGTACAGTAGCGCTTCGCTGTAGTGTGGACAGATGAAGCGGCTCTGTATCGATACAAATATAATGCGCATGCGCAAAGTCACACACCTCAATCGATGTCTTCGCTGAATAAAATAGTGAAGAACGGAGATTCGTTTTCTTTGTTTCTTTCTCAACTGCCTCGCGCGTTTTATACGATTCGACTGAATAAACGACCACCAGAAATACAGACTGTACACTGAGAACAAAAAGCGCACACACGTTGTTTCATCCGCCATATTCTCGGAAGGAAGTTACTCGGTAACCACGGAAACATTTCGCACACGCGCATTTCAACTACCGTGAAAGAAAACCGCAAACATTTCTCGCTAGTGTGGACAGATGCACTAAACTGTACCGGTATACTTTGTATCGATACAGTTATACCACTTTCGTACCGGTATAAGTGTGAACACAGCATAAGAGAGAATGTCTTCCATGCTTTGGACAGCAAAGGCTGTAAAGTCTGTTCTTTCTTGCTTTTTGGCTGCGTTTTGGGCAAACAGTATGTTGAGGTGCTGTAAATGTTGGAACGGAGTTGCGATGCCTTTTACACAATCCCTAAACAGAACCTGATCCACTTTCCTCTTCTCATTTGCAGGTAGAAAGGACCAGCATTGCAAAATTTTATATGAGAGACATTCTAATGACGTTTTTTTTTTCTTTTCTTTTTTCTTCTAGTTGGACGAAAAATGTGACAAGCAGTACTCGGATTCCTTCAGTCGGGTGAGTGAACAGCGATACTGTTTGATTGAGCTGACTATATTTGTGTCTGTGATCAGCAACCCGATGCATAAAACTTAGGCACGGGACTAAAGTTACATTTCATGTGCATATTCCACAGTTCAGTGGAGCCTAAAGGCGTTTGTTGGGGATCACTTTCACAGTTGCAGGGATGAGTTTTCCGCTTTTCGGCGGATTTCCGCTTTTTCTGAGTAAAAAACAACCTTTTTATATTATGCCAAATCCGTTGAGGAATTTTTTTTTAATTAATTTCGGGGGGGTTGGGGTACAGTATGTTCCTTCATGCTGTTCAAACTTAACTCCAACGATGTTTACACATTATTTGTAAGTCGCCATCTTTAGTCTCGTTTAATCTCATTGAATGTGATGTAAAATTCGTGTTATCTACATTGTTATTGGTCAAAACATCGATGTCGAGACCATAATAGCCAATCAAAACAGTTTTTACAAAAAGACCCCCACATCCGCTTTCTTTTATCAAAACTTGCACATGTTCGTGAGCTGCATATCAAAAATACTTTCCTCTAATCGGCGTGTTTTCTCAAGATGCCGAATACTATTGACAAGCGAGATGAAGCGAAAGTACGTGAAATTGATGCTGGTATAAAAAACAAGTTTAGCAAAGCAAAAGAGGAGTGTGAGAGAGAGCCAGGTTCGAGCATGTAAAAACACAGGAGGAGCTAGCTAATGAAAGAAAAAGGAAAAAAGAGAGGACTGATGAGCTTTTGGCTTTGGCCAAGAAGCTGAATAATTCTAAATGATCTAATGAAAATTTGTTTCAAAAATAACTGGGAACTGTAAACAACTTAACTGTAAAAAGTGTGAATAGACATGTGCGCTTCGTTTTGAAGAAAACATACAAGTGATGTGGGCAATAAGATAAAGACAGTCCCCATAAAATATGCATTTGTTTGATTCAATACATTGAATATATGATAATTTGAATTATAGCTGACAGTGTTGATAACTTTAAAGTTTAAATAGACATTGTGAAGAAATCATATACAAGTAACGTGGACATTAGGAAAAGGTCAGTCTCGATAAGATATATAAATGTTTATTCAATTCAATATACTGAATATATGAAAATTTGAATTATTAATGGAACTGTAAATAACTATGGATTTTAATGGACATTTTTTAGAAAAACAAGTGATGTTGACAATGAGTAATAACCAGTCCCCATAAAATGTACATATTATTCTGAATTTTGATACATATTGTTCTATATAATAGTGTTTTTATTTCAATAAGTATGAAAATGGGCATCAGGTGTTTTAATTAACTACAGCCAGGGATGAGAATTTTCCGCGGATCTGCGGAATTCCGAGTTTTTTATATATATATATATATATATATATATATATATATATATATATATATACATTTTTTTTTTTTATGTGGGAAAGGGGGATTGTGAATTGGGCAAATGCCCCCTAGACCGGCCAGGCATTTCAGAGTTTTTTTTAAATGTCCCATTCTCATCCCTGTACAGCTCAGATTGCAGGAAATAGGGTGTGTAAGGTCTCATTTTGAAAAAAATTTCACAGGGGGTGTCCCCCTGGACCCCCCTTATTACTTCGGGCGCCTTCGGCCCCCTCAGGACATTTTACAGATTTTCTGCTATTTTCATCAGGACCCACTCTCATCCCTGCAGTTGTTCCCACTATGGCGTTAGGACTGTCTGTGATGAACAGTCCATTCTGCAATTATGGCACCCTTAACAAAGATTAGCATTTGCCTTTTTTTGATGTAAAGGTCAATTCTGTTCACTTTATCTTTTAAACTGGCACCTAAATTTGTATTCAACATCATTTATTCTCAATTTATTATGAGGGGGCCAAGTACCAAAAGCGCATAGAAACACTACTGAATTTCTTCATATTCTTATTTTTCTGTGCATTGTGTGTCAGTGCATTTGGTGCCTGGAACACCTATTCTTGGGTTATGACCTTTGGTTTCTTCTTTTTTTTTAATTGATTTCCAATAAATCTCACATACAAAGTCATATAATTGTCTTCAATCTGTACGTACAGAATCATAACATCTGTCAAATATGGTGTTACAAATCACAAATCTCTCCGTCCCTCCCTCCCTACCACCCACCCACCTTCGCTATCACCCAGTATAGGACTACAGATTGTAGAATACAGTTGTGTTCACAATTATTCAACCCCCACTGAAATGAAGTGTTTTGGCCAGTTTGACATTGATTTTGATCATTTCAGTCATCTTATTTACAATTAAATTCGTCTACACAGGCTGTGCACTGAAACCGTGCAAAGCTCTCGCAGCCTGCTGGCGCTTCCGCAGGTGACGTCACGAATCCGGCTCCAGACTCCCTTGGGATTTTCCCAGACGCGTTTTATTTTAGTTTTTTCTGCTGTAGACAGATGGCCTTGTGCAAAATTACCCTTCTGGATGAGTGTGTAAAGGGACATACTTTCATATTAAAAAAAAAAACATGAATTTGGTCCAGAATATGCACTTTAAAAACTCAGCTTCAGTTACAAAATATGCACAAACACGACAGAAAAAAATTGTTCACAGATACTTGTTTCCTTTTAACATGAACGCTTTATTAACACAGATACTTGAGATAGCAGTCTAGATGGAAATATGTATGAAAACAGCATTTTCATACTTTAGTGTAAGAGAAAATGGACACAGGTTGTACAGTTGTGTTCACAATTATTCAACCCCCACTGAAATGAAGTGTTTTGGCCAGTTTGACATTGATTTTGATCATTTCAGTCATCTTATTTACAATTAAATCCAAGAGGCACTTGTAAATTAGACAAATATAACATAACATTTATAATAAAATGACCACAAATGTCTTTTCTGTGCTCACATCATTATCAGTTTTATTCAACCCCCAAGTGACATTCATTCTTAGTACTTAGTACAACATCCTTTTCCAGTTATAACATCTTTCAAGCGTGAAGCATAGCTTGACACAAGTGTCTTGCAGCGACCAACGGGTATCTTAGCCCATTCTTCATGGGCAAAAGCCTCCAGTTCAGTCATATTCTTAGGCTTGCGCGCTGCAACTGCCTTCTTGAGGTCCCACCAGAGGTTCTCAATCGGATTTAAGTCTGGTGACTGCGATGGCCACTCCAGAATGTTCCAGTCCTTCATCTTCAGCCATGCTCTAGTGGGCTTGGATGTGTGCTTAGGATCATTGTCCTGTTGAAAGGTCCAACGTCTCCCAAGCCGCAGGTTTGTGACGGACTCCATCACATTTTCTTCCAAGATTTCCTGGTACTGAAGAGAATTCATGGTACCCTGCACACGATGAAGCTTCCCTGTACCATTAGAAGCAAAACAGCCCCAAAGCATAATTGACCCCCCGCCATGCTTCACAGTAGGCAAGGTGTTCTTTTCTTCATAGGCCTGGTTCTTCCTCCTCCAAACATAGTGCTGGTCCATGGGCCCAAACAGTTCTAATTTAGTTTCATCAGTCCACAGAACACTTTCCCAAAACTTTTGTGGCTTGTCCACATGACTTTTGGCACACTGCAGTCGACTTTTCTTACTCTTTGGAGTCAGCAAGGGGGTGTGCCTGGGAGTTCTGGCATAGAGGCCGTCATTACGCATTGTGCGCCTTTATTGTCTGTGCTGAAACCTCAATGCCCACATCTGACAGATCTTTTTTCAGTTCCTCACCAGTCACACGGGGATTTTTATCCACCTGGCGCTTCAGGTAGCGCACAGCAGTCGCCGTCAGGATCTTCTTTCTGCCACGACCAGGTAGCGTTTCCACTGTGCCCTTTGCCTTGAATTTACAGATGATGCTTCCGATAGTATCTCTTGGAATGTTTAACATTTTGGAAATCTTCTTATATCCATTACCATTCTTGTGAAGAGAAATAACCTCTTCTCTTGTCTTCTGGGACCATTCTCTTGCCTTCACCATGTTTGTCAACACACCAGTAAATGTCTAGAAGGAGCTGAGTATCACAGTCCTTTTAAATCTGCCTAATTGGTGCTTATTATGCTTGATTGATGCTCGTTGACATCCACAGGTGTTTTCAATACCTGATTGAAAACACTTGAATGAACCTCTGTTCTTAAGAGTGGTAGTCTTAGGCCCTGTCCACACGGCAATGGATTCAGGTGAATCTGATAAAATTGTTTATCGTTTCGGCCTGGCGTCCACACGGCACCGGCGTTTTGGGTGCCCCAAAACGAAATCTTTTGAGAACGGGTTCCAGAGTGGAAAGATCTGGCAACGGCGCCATTGTGAAGTCGTCTGGATGAGTAGAACGGATTTGTTTACGATGACGTCACAACCACGTGCTTCACGCCGGGTAGAAGTGTAACGAACTCGATGCGAGTTGTCAACAAATCCTATAACTTGGTTCATGAAACGCGCTTACAAAATATTTTCACTGTGAATATTTATTGTGTAATGGTGCAAAGTGAGAGAGAGAGAGAGAGAGAGAGAATAGCTCTTAGGGCAGAGTCAATCCCGCCAGCAAAAATAGGGAAAAAAAGGAGCGATCTCACCTCTTCAGATGTTGGTTTAAGTCCTACAATACATTCCTCAAAAAGGGTTGTGAAGTAGCTGAGCCGTCCAGCTCAGCCTTCACTGCAGGGTGGTCACCAAACTGAAGAAAAGGAAGCACAACGGGAACGTACGGTGCAAATGCGGCGGAGCAGATTTATTTGCAGTACTCTACAGTGCAATAACAAAAAAAAACTTTTCAAAAATAAACAAAAAAGAAAAAAAAAATCAACACAATGGTTGTCAAATAAAACTACCTATAACTCTACAATAAGCACAAAAAACCAGCTTTCAACAGACAGTCTCCAACACCAATCTTTCTCCTAAGCTCCCACACCCAGACTGAGAAAACTGCTGTTTTTATACACTGCCTAATTGAAAAATTACCTAATTAACTGAAGTGGTTGAAACCATTCTGACAAAACAAAAAAGGTGAAACAACAAAATTATACTACTCTAAATCCCTGTTAAAATACATGCATGTACATTCTACATTACTATTAAGAAAAATATATTCTTGGTATAAAACATACATCACATCAAATCATCATTATGGCATCCCAAATGCACATTTAACCCATAATCATTTTACTTTCATCCCTACGGTCATAAATGTCTCTGATTGGCTATTTGGGAAATAAAACATCCCAGTTCCCACAGCTTGTGTTTTCCAGGGGAAAGAAAGTTTGTGCACCAGGAAGTGTGAGTGTTTGTGTTTGTGTATGCAATGTGTTAAACGGAATGGAATGGGAGTATGGAGCAATCTCGGCGGGTACCTCACCGAGCGCTGTGCTGATTAGTCCATTGGGTGAGTACTAAAAGTTCTTGAAATGTTTAGTGCTGCAAAGAACTCCAAATGCGGTTGCCGGCTCCGCGATTGAGAGTCCAATATTTGTGTGTGTGTGTGTGTGTGTGTGTGTGTGCAGGTGTCCGTGTTAATGTCTGCCAGATAACATTAGCAGACTAAATTGTAACGCAAAAGTCTGACACGTTTGTGGAAAGGCAGGGCTGCCTTTTCACATTTCCCCCTTCCTCTGGAGACTCGCCACTGGGGTGGCGAGACAAGTAATCCGCCACTGTGTTCTGCTTGCCCGCCCGATAGCGGACCTGGAAACTGTAGGGCTGCAAAGCCAAAAACCATCGGGTGATACGGGCATTTGTGTCCTTCATCTGCCCAAGCCACTTCAAGGCCCGGTGGTCAGTCTCTAAAACAAATTGTCTACCTAAAAGGTAGTAACGAAAAGCGTCAAGGGCCCATTTAACAGCAAGGCACTCTAGCTCAACAGCTGAGTACCTGGTCTCTCTGGGAAAGAGTTTGCAGCTGATATAAGCCACAGGGCGCTGCTGATCTCCTTCCCCTTGAAGCAGAACTGCCCCCAGACCGACCCCCGAGGCATCAGTCTGGACAGTCATCGGCTGCTTGAAGTCCGGACTCTGCAGCACTGGCCCACTGCAGAGAGCCTCCTTCAGGTCTCTGAAGGCCTTGTCATGCTGCTCCTCCCATCTGACTCGGACAGAGCCAGCCTTTCTGGTGAGATCTGTGAGGGGTGCAGCTCTGGTGGCAAAGTTAGGGACAAACCTCCGGTACCACCCCGCAAGCCCCAAGAAGGATCGAACCCCCTTCTTGGTCTCTGGTCGCAAGCAGTCCCGGATAGCCTCGATCTTGTCCTGCTGAGGCTTGATCACCCCACATCCAACAATGTGTCCCAGGTAGCGTACCTCCTGCTGAACAAACGCACACTTGTTGGGCTGAATGGTCAGCCCCGCCTCGTGAATGCGACGCAACACTTCAGCCAGGTGCTGCACATGCTCTGCCCAACTGCTGCTGTAGACTATAATGTCATCCAGATAGGCCCCCGCGAAGCTGGCGGTGCCATCCAGCACACGGTCCATCAGACGCTGGAAGGTAGCAGGCGCCCCCTGTAGGCCAAAGGGCATCACGGTAAACTGAAACGGGCCCTGAGGTGTCCTAAAGGCCGTATACGGTCTCGCCTCTTTAGCCAGCGGCACCTGCCAGTAGCCCTTGCTCAGGTCCAGCGTGGTGATGTAGTGGGCACCCCCCAGACGCTCGATAAGGTCCTCCAGTCTGGGCATGGGGTAGGCGTCGAAGTGTGACTGAGCGTTCACCTGCCGAAAGTCAATGCAGAAGCGCATGGTGCCATCTTTCTTTGGCACCAGAACCACTGGACTGCTCCAGGCACTCTCCGAACGCTCAATCACCCCCAGTCTCTGCATCACCTGCAGCTCCTCCTGGAGAGCAGGTAACAAGCGCTCTGGGACTCTATACATCCGTTGCCTGGCGGGTGTAGAATCCTTAAGACGGATGGAGTGCTCGGCCACTGATGTGTACCCCGGTTGGTCACTGAACAGGCCTTCAGGGACAATGGCCCGTAGTTCTTGCTGCTGCTGAGGAGTTAGGTGAGCAAGATCCAATGTCCCAGCTGGTTGGTCTATGGGGAAGAACTGTTCTGGGGTGTCCTCTTCTTCCTTCACAGCCTGCACCAACAGCTGTGGACTGAGTGGCGTCTCCCGTTCGTGCCACTCTTTGAGGAGGTTGACGTGGAACGCCTGCCGCCGTTTCCTTCTCTCTGGCTTTTCCAGCTCGTACGTGGTTGGTCCCAACTGCCTGGTGATGCAGTAGGGTCCCTGCCACTTAGCCAGCAACTTGTTTTCCTCAGTGGGCAGGAGAAGAAGGACTTTCTGGCCTGGCTGAAAAGTTCTTCGACGTGCACTCCGGTCGTACCAGGTGATCTGAGTCTCCTGGGCACGCTGGAGGTTGTTGCGCACCAGGCTGGCCATCTCCTCCATCTTCTCCCTCATGGCCATGACATAGGAGATCACACTGGAGGTGGTGGACTTGGGTGACTCCCAGACATCCTTCAGCAGGTCAAGAGGTCCACGCACCTGCCGGCCATACAGGAGCTCGAATGGCGAAAACCCCGTGGATGCCTGAGGGACTTCCCGGTAGGCAAACATCAGGTACGGCAGCCAGCGGTCCCAGTCTTTTCCATTGGCCGAGACAAACTTCCTCAGCATGCCTTTCAACGTCTGGTTGTACCTCTCCACGAGGCCATCAGTCTGAGGATGGTAAGGAGTGGTCCTGATCCCTCTAATACCCAATAGCCCATAAACTTGTTTTAAGGTGTTTGACAGGAAGGCGGTTCCCTGATCAGTGAGTATTTCTTGGGGAATCCCTACCCTCGAAAACAACTGTAATAGTGCAAGGGCAATGGATCTAGCAGTGACTTTACGTAGGGGGAATGCTTCAGGATAGCGGGTGGCATAATCACAAATGACCAAAATGTACTGGTAGCCTGACTGTGTGCGTTGCAAGGGTCCTACAATGTCCATACCTATTCTGGTAAATGGGACCTCTATCAATGGAAGTGGCTGAAGTGAATATGGCTTGACTGTGTGTTTGCTGCATAGCTGGCAGGTGGAGCATGTTTTGCAGTGTTTCTGTACATCAGTATACAACCCCGGCCAGTAAAATCTGTCAGAGATTCTTTCTAGAGTCTTTACACTTCCCAAATGAGCAGACCAAGGAATATCATGGCCCAAACACAAAATCTTCTGCCTCAGACAATGGGGTATCACCAGCTGCTCTACACTGCCACCCTCAGGCTGATGATACAACAAGCCATCACGCACAAAGTAAAACTCTCCCAGCAAAGACTTCTTCTGGCCTGTGCTCACACCATCAACCTCCACCACTTTGCTGAAAAGCTCTTTCAGGGTGTCATCCTTTTCCTGCAACTCTTTCAAGTTCTCAGGCACTTTCCATACATCCTCCCCTGCCTCAGGAACGGCCTCTAGCTCTCCAGCAGACAGGACTTTAACTGTACCAACCAGTTTGTCATATCTACGCTGTCGGCGTGTCTTCCGGGTTCTTACTTTTACAGGGGACGGAATAATTTCTCCACTGAATGGCATTTCACTTAAGTCCTTAGCGGCTAACTCCTCAGCCTGAGTCTTTTTAGCCTGTGCCCTGGTAGCAACGCAACTCACTGGTAGAGTAGCCTGCACCAGGTCTGGCAGAATCCACACATCCTGGCCTAAGACCACAGGATGATTTAGACTTTTAACCACACCAGCTTCTAAGTGGAACATTTGGTCTTGCACTTTTAAGGACACTAGTGCTATGGGGTACTCGTGCTCATCACCATTCACACATACCACTCTCAATTTTCTGCCCGTCATGGCATCAGGCTGCTGAACCAGGTAGGGTCGCACCAGGGTGTGGGTGCTGCCTGTGTCCAGGAGAGCCATCGCCGATTTATCATTTACCGTGACCTCCATTACTGGCAATCTGCTGGCATGCATGGTCTCAGTCATAGGTCTAGGCCCAGAAACTGTACTAGCCCCTTTCACTTTCTTCACCGGACAAACTCTCGCCCAATGACCAGGTTTACCACAAAAATGACAAACAGTATGTATGTTAGCAGGTATGTTGGTGGATGTGTCAAAAGGTTTAGACTGAGGATGGTGTTGTGGTGAGTACTGTCTGTGGGATGGACCCCTACTCTGAATACTACTCCCCGGACCAGAACCAACTCCACTCCCATTTCCCCCAGACTTACCCTTCTGAGGTGCTCTGCTGCTGCCATGGAACCGGAAGTCCTTTGGTCCTCGGCGGGCTGCCAGGAAGGCATCCACCAGGTCTGCTGCCTTCAGGCCGGTGTTGGGGTTGTGCTCTTTGACCCACACCCTCAACTCTGGAGCAAGAGAACGTAAAAACTGCTCCAAGATGAGGATCTCACCAATCTCCTCAACGGTGCGCTCAGCTGGCCGTATCCATTTTTGGTACAGGTCCTTCAGACGGTTGTAAAACTCTTTTGGAGTCTCACCAGGTTGAACGTCCGGCTCCCTGAATCGTGACCGGTAGCTCTCAGCGCTGATTTCATACTTGGCCAAGATGGCCTCCTTGACCTTGTAGTAATCCGCTGCCTCGTACGGGTCCATAGCGACATAGGCAGCCCGAGCCTTACCAGTCAAGTATGGCACAAGGAATGTGGCCCACTCAGCTGGAGGCCACCTGTAGGCTGTAGCTAGACGTTCAAAGGTGGTCATATACTGCTCCACATCATCACCGTCCTCTAGCCTAGGCACTGCTACTCGAGTCCATGTCGTTGGTGCTGGGGCTGCTGGATCGGAACACAGGGATGGTGGAAAGACTAGAGGAGCTGCCGGAGGCCTCACCGGCATCCCAGGGGGTGCTGATGGTGCTGCGGGTGGTGCTGCTGATGGAGCTGGATACACTGGTGCTGGTGATACTGCTGTCGCTGCTGCAGGTGGTACAGGAGGTGGTGACCAGGATGGCATCACGGGAGATGGTACTGCTGTCGCTGTCGCTGCCTTTTCACAAGGGTGTAGAAGAACAAATTAATCCATCAACGTGTAGCATTCAATTTATTCCGGACCATTAAAGACGCCGCCTTCCGTGTAGAATCATACGTCATTCTCGCCGCCATATTGGATGGGGCAAAGCGGAGAATAAAGATGCCTCATTCATGTGCTGCGTTTAACTGTACCAACAGGTTTGCCGTCCAAACGAGATCACATGGGATTACCTTTCACAGGTGAGACTGGAAAAATACTTTTCATTGTATTTGGTCATTATAATGTAATTTTACGAACAGATTTTTCTGACTTTGTGGCTAATATGAAGTCTCGCGCATAATAGTTTATGCGCATGTGTCCTTACTTCTTCTGTTGTTCTGGTGTCTCCGAAGGGACTGTCTTACAGCGCACCTGGAGGTGTGGCATGTGTATTGCATCGTTTTCAGCAAGCGTTGCGTTGCCATATGTACCTGATATTTTACTGATCCGTTGCCCATGTGGACGCGATATTTTTTTTAATAACATCTTGTTGCCGTTGTCGTGTGGATGTAGCCTTAAAGGGGTTGAATAATTGTGTCAATGAAGAAATCACAAAAAGGCCATTTAATACTTTATTACAAAAGCAATTGATGTCATTTTAGTTGCATTTGGTTCTTTAACAAGTCCTTGTAAGATGTCATTATGAACACAATTACAAATGTACACTGAATTCCCTAAAACCCTTTACAGCATTGGGGGTTGAATAATTTTGAACACAACTGTATATCCACGAAACAAGACTAAACAATTTAAAAAAAAAAAGGAGGAAGAAAGAAGAGAGAAAAGTAGTGTGTGGGTGTGGGTGCTCTCTGCTGCATTCTCTGAATAAGAAAAATGGGGAGGGGGCAGTGTTGCATTAAGGCCTCTGCATGCTCTTGCGACAAGGCTTTCGCAGATAGCTTTTCGCAGACAGTTGTAATTTATCGTTGAGCAGGGAGTAATAGGCGTGCGCGATGTTATTCACCGCCACAACGCAAGGGGGCGCGAAGTCGCGAAATCGCTAGGAGTAGTTGGTGGGTGTGGTTAGTGGAGTGTTTATCCTCCGGTTACTTATAATGACTAGAACTGGAGTCGTATAGATGTACGTACTTCCTCACTTCCTCGATCAACCGCTCTTCGTGCTGCTCCATCTTCGCTCGTGTTTTTAAAAATGGCGGTCGTGAAAACAAAACAAACCGGGAAAGTAGGGAAGCGGAAGTGCGTGTACAGCGGATGTAGAGTGGACCAATCAGAGCCCTCTTGTCTGCGACGCTGTCTGCGAGGCTTCTGCGGTGGTCATAATTTTTGGGAGGTGCGCGCAGAGCGTCTGCGAAGGTGGGGGGGCTACGCAGACGCTATCTGCAACACCGTCTGCGAGGACTGCATTGTCAGCATAAATTGGCCTTTACATCAAGAGGTTCTTGTAGGGAGTCATAGTAGTTCCAAAAAGGTCTCCAAGTTCTATCAAAAGTTTGTGAAGACCCTTTGAGTGTGTGTTTAATTTGCTCCAACTTCAAAAAAAAAAAAACACATCTTTGATCCACTTTGAAAAGGATGGGAGAGCCTGTTGCTTCCATTTTAAAAGAATCGGATGCCTTGCGAGAAGTGTTGTGAAAGCTATGACCACATAGGCTTTAGTTTATTTGGTAAAAGATCTTGGGATTCCACTGGTATTACTCCAAAGAGGGCACAGATAGGGTCAGGGTCAGACTGTATTCCAAACATCTCACTAAAAGCTTTAAAAATATCTAGCCAAAAGGAGGAGAGGTTTGGGCATAACCAAAACATACCGTATGTATTGAATCTGCTGGCTGACCTCTACATCTAGGGCATAACGGTTCAACTTTCGGATAATTCTTGCCAATCTAGCATCGGTTAAATGAACCCTATACTACTTTCAATTGTAATAAACCATGTAGGGCAGATGTAGATGTATGTACTAGGTCTAAGATTGACTCCCATTGGTCCTCTGTCAGGACTACTCCCAGATCATTGTCCCTGGCCCTTTTTAAATGTCCAGTTGAATGTGGATTAATGTTACTAATAGACTCAAATTCATGATATCAGTCCTTTCCAGTTTGAATTCAGCTCAAGAATAGAATCATACTGTGTCTTTAGTGGTTTCTCTGGGAATGAGGTGAATGTCGTCTTCACAAAACTTCTAATCTGAAGGTAACGAAAGAAATGTGTCATCTCATTATCTGTAGCCGCTTTATCCTGTCGTACAGGGTCGCAGGCAAGCTGGAGCCTATCCCAGCTGACTACGGGCGAAAGGCGGGGTACACCCTGGACAAGTCGCCAGGTCATCACAGGGCTGACACATAGACACAGACAACCATTCACACTCACATTCACACCTACGGTCAATTTAGAGTCACCAGTTAACCTAACCTGCATGTCTTTGGACTGTGGGGGAAACCGGAGCACCCGGAGGAAACCCACGCGGACACGGGGAGAACATGCAAACTCCACACAGGAAGGCCCTCGCCGGCCACGGGGCTCGAACCCGGACCTTCTTGCTGTGAGGCGACAGCGCTAACCACTACACCACCGTGCCGCCCTGAAAGAAATGTGTTTTGGGTAAATCATAGTTTTGGGACAGTTGAGAAAAAGATGCAAATACATCTTCTGTATACAGGCTATGGATTGCTTTAATCCCTTTGTCAAACCATAAATTAAATGCAGGGTCTATACTAGGGTGCATTAGTTACCCTCACTTTCATAAAATCTGATGCATTTTTGTTTGGGTGTTCCTTTTCACCAATAAAGACATCCTGTAAAATGTTTTGACCATATTCAAAAGTCTAATGGTGGCACCATGAGGTTCATTTTTTTGCCAAAAAACACTTATTTTATGTTTTCGCATAAGGTTTGAATCACAATGTTGGACTCCATTTATTGATTTCTTGTGAGCCAGAGATCATGTTAAGAACCTTTGCAAGGGATTGAGAAGCATTAATGTGATTCATAATACATTTGTATTGTTTAAAAGTAGTTGAACAATGATTCAATGCACAGCTAAAACTCAAACTGTGCTTGATAATATATTTAGAATATGTACTAAAAATGTGGATCTAAGATATCTGGTATACTCTATAAGGTGCCATAATGTTTCATGAAAAGTGATCGAAATTTTGTCATAAAAGTCATAAAACAGCAGCTTTTTCCATAAATTTGAGCTCCTGGTGCCACCATTAAACTTCTGAATTTTGTCAAAATATTTCACCCAGTGTGTTTTCTTACCAAAAGGAACATAAAAACAAAAATGCATCATGATCGGAGGAACTTTTCATTTTTAGGGGGCAACTGATGCACCCTAATCTATACATGAGAGGGTGAACATATGGTTTGATGTGATAGAGAGGGTAGAAGCTCCTCGGAGCCCAAAATGTCTTCTGAATTGCGCCCAAATTCGTATTGAGTTGTTAACTATTACATTTGGACTCAGATTACTGCTAAGCAGAGGTAAACTTGAACACACTAGTGAGGTGAGCGTGGGACATGATGCAAATTCGGGTTGCACCCAATCTGCCTTTTTAGTGCTGGGTGCATCTTCCACCCAATGAATTAACTTCTGAATATTACATGCCCAGTAATAAAAAAGAAAAGTTAGGTAACGCCAGACCTCCAGTGCGCTTTGATCTCTGGAGCATGGTCTTGCTGATTCGGCTGGATTTATTCCCCCAAATAAAAGGGATAATAGTTTTATCTAGTGTTTTGAAAAAAGATTTTTTAATTAAGATGGGGATATTTTGGAAAAGATATAAAAACTTTGGCAGTATCATCATTTTAATCAGACTGACTCGCCCCGCTAATGATAATGAGGCCCAGCGGGTCATATCCTGTTTACACTTTTTTAAAAGGGCAGTGAAATTCTTTGACTACGTTCAGACTGCACCCTGAAACGACCCATATCCGATGTTTCTGCCCATATGCGACCTGTATCCGATTTGTTATTGACAATCTGAACGACACAGATCCGATTTTTTCACATGCGACCCAGGCCGCTTGGATATGTGGTCCTAAATCCGATGCATATCCGATATTTTCACATGCGACTGCAGTCTGACCGGACAGGTCGCATTCATGCGACCTACACGTCATCAACAAGAGACAAACGTCACTAATCTGCGTTGGCTAATCCCGCCTCTTTGGTGGAAAGCAACAACATTTGTACAGTTTTCAGAATTTAAATAGACTTTTATAGAATTGATCAAGCTAATGGTGGATTTGGTAGGGACCTGGATGTTGATCTGTTAGCCTGATTAAATAAAACAGTTTCTATAACTGATTTATAACTTAAACCATCCTGTATTACAAGATTATAAGATTGTTCTGGAAATTTCCAGTAATTTGACACCTTCGGTCTCATTAGTCTGCTGCCCACATTAATCAGATTATTGTGTGAGTTCCGCCGCCGCCGCAAAAACCACATCGCCAGGTCTCGCCTCATCTCCATAGCAAACTGCACTGGTGTTTCTGCACCTTGAGCCAGCGCTGAGAGAAGTTGCAGAATTCAGCTGGCTATAAACAATCTAAATAAATATTTATAAAAATGTCGAAAAAGTTTATTAATATGACGAAATAAATATGTGCTAATTATTAAGCCTGAATTAAGAGTTTGGTAATACAGCGGCCGTATCCCAAATGACTGCCTACTGAAGCTCGAGTGCACTATATAGAGTTTAAAAATCCATTACTTCCTAGTAACATGTAGTGCACTTATATAGAAATTAGAGAGACATTTAGGAGTCAACCCTCGTTACCAGGCTACACGTTTTCATTTCAGTTCAGAAACAAAAACACACACGAGACCTCACACTTTAACACTAACCAGATAATTAAACAAACAAACAAACAAAAGAGAAATCATTAAACATGAAGAGTGCGCTTTTTTTGTTTACGTATTACGTAGATGTGCTTATTACGTGTCAATTTGCGCATGCGGGACACTTTTGGGTCGTTTTCCGTTCATATTGGGGATCGCACACAAGTCTCATATAATTGGTAATGTGAACGGCCTAACAAAAAAATCGGATTTCACAACAAATTGGATATGGGTCGTTTCAGGTTGCAGTCTGAACGTAGTGTAAGTGAAGGTAGTTGAAAGACTAACACTACGTTCACACTGCAGGCTGAAGTGACTCAAATCCGATCTTTTCGCCTATATGTGACCTGTATCCGATCTTTTATTGACAATATGAACGACACAGATCCGATTTTTTCAAATCCGACCCAGGCCGTTTAGATATGTGGTCCTAATTCCCATTCCTATCCGATCTTTTCTTTTCATATGCGACTTCAGTCTGAACCACCAGGTCGCATTCATCCGACTTACACGTCATCAACAAGCCACAAACGTCACTATTCTGCGCTGAAGTAGGCGGCGGGTCTCTCAAAAAAAGTTACAACAACATGGCTTTGATGTTCCTTTGAACGGAGGTTGCAGTCACTACCCCGCAGAACGCCTGAGCCAAAACCCTTGCCCTCTTCCTTCTCAACCTCCTCCTTAACATCAGGCTATTGTGCATGTTCTGGCTCCGTCGCAACAACAACTGCATCATCGCCAGGTACTCCATGCTGGCTACTGTCATACACAGGAAACTTTAGGTTACTTCCGTAAACACTGGCCATGCTCACTGCGTGTGACGTCGTCGTATCCTGCAATGCGCATGCGGAACACTTTTAGGTCGCTTTTCTTTCATACTGAGGATCACATACAAGTCGCATATATTTGTTAATGTGAATGACCTCACAAAAAAATCAGATTTCACAAAAAAATCGGAATTGAGCATTAAGCCT
Organism: Neoarius graeffei; assembly: GCF_027579695.1. NCBI lineage: Eukaryota > Metazoa > Chordata > Actinopteri > Siluriformes > Ariidae > Neoarius > Neoarius graeffei. The sequence goes on along the minus strand of NC_083575.1, from coordinate 31,601,296 downwards.
TGCAGTGTGAACGTAGTGTAGGAGTAACCTCAACACCTAGATATCGGAAGCCCTCTTGGACCCTTTTAAAGGGGAAAAGGTCAGAGGGGAGCGCAGCTGCTATTGAGTTGAGAGGCAAAAGTTCACTCTTTTGCAGATTTATTTTATATCCAGATATTTTCCCAAATTGATTCAGGATATCTAAAATATAAGGAAGTGATAAGGCTGGATTAGATACATATAAAAGCAAGTCATCCGCATACAGAGAAACTTTAAACTCTTGCCCCCTCCGCTGCACACCTTTAAAGTCCTTGCAGAGTCAAAGAGCTATCGCTAGGGGCTCAATAGCCAGTGCAAATAGGAGTGGGGAAAGGGGGCATCCTTGTCTCGTCCCTCTTCCTTGTGAAAAGTAACAAGACTGTGTGCTATTGGAAACAGATGCTAACGGTGAAGAATCTCATCTCATTATCTCTAGCTGCTTTATCCTGTTCTACAGGGTCGCAGGCAAGCTGGAGCCCATCCCAGCTGACTACGGGCGAAAGGCGGGGTACACCCTGGACAAGTCGCCAGGTCATCACAGGGCTGACACATATGCCGCTTTTCCACTACCAACGCGGCTGAGCCGTGCCGTGCTGAGTTGGGCTGAGTGGGGCTGTTGGAGTTGCATTTCGACTACAACCGCGCTGAACCGTGCTGGCTGGAAGTGGGTGGACACATTGGGTGGAGTTAGCGAAAGTGGGTGGACGTCACGTGATGTCGTTAGGCGGCGCAAACAGTGACATCAGTGACCTTTTAAGCGGTAGTCTCACGACCCGGATAGTAAACAATAAACATGGAGGACATGGAGTCGTTAGTGTTGCTGGTCTTGGTGCTGTGGCTTGTTGTCACCGACAACGCCAACAGATACTGGCAAGAGCGTATAGATGAGGCGAGGCGCATAAGGCTTCAGAAATTCTTGTAATTCGTAATTCTTCTTCTTCCGGGTTTACGGTGTTTATAGATCCCAGCGTGCTCGCGGGGCGTGTGTGGGCATGTGAGGACACACCTCCTCACCAATCAGTGCACAGGGGAGTGTCTCCTCACGCCCCTAGCCCCACTCGGCTCGGTTTGGCTCGCTTCAGCCCCACTCCAAAACCGTGCGAGTTTTGGGTGCTGAGTAGGGCTGAAGTGAGCTGAGTCGTGCTGCTCTGAGGTAGTCGAAACGCGAGCCGTGTCGGGCTGAAGTGAGCTGAAAAAGGGTAGTGGAAAAGGGCCATATGTGTCAGCCCTGTGATGACCTGGCGACTTGTCCAGGGCGTACCCCGCCTTTCGCCCGTAGTCAGCTGGGATAGGCTCCAGCTTGCCTGCAACCCTGTAGAACAGGATAAAGCGGCTAGAGATGATGAGATGAGACTGAGTGTCATCAAAGTTAGGTGCATACAGTATATATTAACCAGAATCACAGGATTTGGCAAAGCGTTGTCCAACTACTATAGTGTATCGTCCATTAGGATCATTAATGATCTCTTCAGACTGAAAAGAGATGTTTTTATTTATTAAAATGGCTGTACCTCTTGCTTTTGCATTAAATGTAGAGTGGAACACCTGACCAACCCAGTGTTGCTTCAGACCAGCAATATTGTTATTACAAAAATGGGTTTCTTGTAAAAACACTGTGTCCACCTTCAACTGTTGGAGATGAGACATGACTCTGTCTTTTAATTGGGTCATTGACCCATTTTACATTCCAGGATATGAACCTAATGGGGTTGCCCATGACCTTGGTAGATCTCCTCATCATTGTGATCTAAAAAGGGGGATAATAAGAGAAGCAGAGTTGGAAGACAGAGGGGAGGAAAAGATAGAAAAGACAAAGGAAAAGAGGAGAGGGGGGAAAAAAAGGAGAATAAACAGTGTACCTCTGAGCCCCATCCCAGTTACCCTTATGCACTTGTGCTTACTTTTAGTTCGCACTTTTGACACTTTTAACTCTGTCTATATGAAGAAAAAGGGAGCGTACTGTTTATAATAAACCATTACCCTGTAGGTCTCAAAATAGCAATGACCATTAACATTACCTTGTCATATACGCTCGGCTGTCTCTGTTGTATATCAAACCGGTGAAGATGTAAAGAAAAAAAAGGTCTGTATATCCAACAGTCAGCAGTTCACTGAATGAACTATTAGTCTGTGAGCTAAACTTGGTATTAGTTGAAGAGGTAAATGAAAAAAATAAACAATATTTCCATTCTTTCATTCATACAAAATGCATGATAAGGCAGTATGAATAGCACGGAGTGCAACCAAGTTGTGGCCCATCACGCAGAAGCAGGCTTCTGCTATGTGGATGTGAGCGGAGGCTACAAAGGCTAAGTTTCACCTTTACCCCTTTTCCACCAAATCAGTTCCAGGGCTGGTTCGGGGCCGGTGCTGGTGCTGGTTCACAACTCGTTCAACTTGCAAGCCAGCTGAGAACCAGTTTGCTTTTCCATCGCTCGCGGTGCCACGTCATTACGTCGCTGTATACATCATTACGTCGCTGTATACGTCATTACGTCGCTGTATACGTCAGTTACGTCGCTACGTTTGCTTAAACCTTGGTGCGAATATCAAAGCAAAAACAACACGGAAGAAGCAGCAGCAGCAACAACAATAATAATAATAATAATGGATGACTTCGTGTTTGTACAGCTGCTGCTTCTCGCCGCTTAAAAATGGCGATCTTCCGCGGTCTTGTTATTGTTGTTGGTCTTAACAACTCCGCCCCCCGCTGACGTAAGCGGTTCTTTCCTCTGGCCCAGCAGAGAGTTGGTGCTAGCCTGGAACCGGTTTTTCTGGCCCCAGAGCCAGTTCTTTGTCAGTGGAAACAGAAAACCCGGTTCCAAACTAAGCACTGGCCCCGAACCAGCCCTGGAACTGCTTTGGTGGAAAAGGGACACTTGTGTACGCAAGTTGAGCCAGCACGGACATGCGCTGCAGCATAGCAGATCTGGCAGTGTGGAGAATTGTTACTAGACCATATATTCTGACTAGCATCTAAACATATTCATTACTTAAAAATATGTGGTCTATGGCAAAATATTTTATTTTGTAAAGGCCTACGTCAACTATGTGTCATACTGTATGTCCCTAACATAGGCTAAATCGATATTTTCAAATTGTTTTCAAATTAACAGGCTTTTTTGGCATGAGATTAGTTTCTCTTTCATTTTGAGGTAGCCTGCTTGTTAGGTTACTTATATAATTACAAATCAAATGAAAGCAATTAAAAGCAGTGGGTAGACGAACCAGTTTGCAGTGTGATAGGTGACTGAATAATCATCTAACCTACACTACCGTTCAAAAGTTTGGGGTCACTTTGAAATGTCCTTATTTTTGAAAGAAAAGCACTGTTCTTTTCAATGAAGATCACTTTAAACTAATCAGAAATCCACTCTATACATTGCTAATGTGGTAAATGACTATTCTAGCTGCAAATGTCTGGGTTTTGGTGCAATATCTCCATAGGTGTATAGAGGCCCATTTCCAGCAACTCTCACTCCAGTGTTCTAGGTGGGGTTTACATTAGACCGTATCAGCGGATCATCAGATTAACGTTTTTAAAACGATTAGTGTGCACACAGCAACTCCAATACACGATTCGCGTGCACACAGCAACACCAATACACGGATACGCTCGGCTCCGCAGGCATCCTGCGCTCCAAATCACTCCGCCCTGAACAGCGAGTGCCCTCTGGAGGGTGCGCACTCCGGCCCTGCACAGCTCACACAGCGCGCGAGTGAAGTGAACAAGCTGTGATTCGGGACTGAGCCGCTGTGTGTGTGATCCCAGCGCACATCACTTACCACTTGCAAGTGGAAGGATGGCAAGCCTAAAGACAATCATAACTACACAATGGGCAGTATTTGTATCAGTATTTGCAGTATTTTCATACTTTTATACTCTTTAATGAAAGGTGATACAAGGCGGAAGTCCGCGCCGTTTTTCAGCAGTCGCGTCACATGACCAACGCCAGCGAATCAGGAAGGTGGATGTCACAGTGACGTTGTCCAATGACGACGCCAGCTAGAGCTCAGCACAGCGTATCCGCGTATTCTCAATGTTTACACAGCACCGGAGCTGACACGATCTGGATTGAATACATGGACGCTGGCGGATTCCCGTTTCCTGGCGTTTCCAGGCGGTTTAATGTAAACGGACAGTGCATCCGCGAAGAAAACGAGACAGATACGGTCTAATGTAAACTTGGCCCTAATGGTACAATGTGTTTGCTCATTGCCTCAGAAGGCTAATGGATGATTAGAAAACCCTTGTACAATCATGTTAGCACAGCTGAAAACAGTTGAGCTCTTTAGAGAAGCTATAAAACTGACCTTCCTTTGAGCAGATTGAGTTTCTGGAGCATCACATTTGTGGGGTCGATTAAATGCTCAAAATGGCCAGAAAAATGTCTCGACTATATTTTCTATTCATTTTACAACTTATGGTGGTAAATAAAAGAGTGACTTTTCATGGAAAACACAAAATTGTCTGGGTGACCCCAAACTTTTAAACGGTAGTGTATGAGCTTTGCCAGTCATGAAATCTCAGTAATGGCCCATCTGGCTCAGGAGACTTCTGCACATCAGTAAGACGTGAGAGGGTTTTTGAGAGCGCAGGGATTTTTTTTCATGGAGAGTGACAAGTGGCTATTAGGTCGCTTTCGTCTCTCAAGGGGCAGCCATGGCTTAAAGGTTAGAGAAGCAGCCTTGGGCCCAAAGGGTTACTGGGGTGGTGTTTACATTAGACCGTATCAGCGGATCATCAGATTAACGTTTTTAAAACGATTCGCGTGCACACAGCAACGCCAATACACGGATACGCTAATCACATGACTAATTAGACGGCACGTCACATGATCCCAGTGCATATCGGGCATGCGCAAGTCACTCACCACTTGCAAGTGGAAGGATGGCAAGCGAACACCTTCTCCAGCAGATAAACACACCTGGCTGTGATGTTCATGTTCTCACTGAGTTTAAGCGCCTGAAGGAGGTAAATAAGTTGAAATGTGTAAATAAACCTCAGTGCGGCTCAGCGCTTCCTCCTGCGCTCCAAATCACTCCGCCCTGAACAGCGAGTGCCCTCTGGAGGGTGCGCACTCCGGCCCTGCGCAGCTCACAGAGCGCGCGAGTGAAGCGCACGAGCAGTGATTCGGGACTGAGCCGCTGTGTGTCGTTTCCTGTAGTCCGCGCCGTTTTTCAGCAGTTGCGTCACATGACCAACGTGGCATGAACAACGCCAGCGAATCAGGAAGGTGGATGTCACAGTGACGTTGTCCAATGACGATGTCAGCTAGAGCTCAGCACTGCGTTTCCTCGTTCCTCAATGTTTACACAGCACCGGATCGGATACGAACTGGGTTGAATACGTGGGCCCTGGCGGATTCAAGTTGTTCCGCCTGTGGAGTCGTTTCCCGGCGTTTTAATGTGCACGGACAGTGCATCCGCGACGAAAACGGGACGGATACGGTCTAATGTAAACACCACCTGGTTCGACCGTCAGGAAGTCCATGGCTGAATTCCCCATAAGCAGGGCACCGAACCCCCAACTGCTCCCCAGGCGCTAGGTGTATGTGTATATATAGTATGTACCGGTATGTGTGTGCGCTCGTTGTACGTTGCCTCTTTTATGCCTGTCCATCTTGTAAAGTTTTGGGGTGCAGCCTCTAAACGGAGAATATTAAGGGTTCTGATATTTATATGGGGGCGGCACGGTGGTGTAGTGATTAGCGCTGTCGCCTCACAGCAAGAAGGTCCTGGGTTCGAGCCCCGGGGCCGGCGAGGGCCTTTCTGTGTGGAGTTTGCATGTTCTCCCCGTGTCCGCGTGGGTTTCCTCCGGGTGCTCCGGTTTCCCCCACAGTCCAAAGACATGCAGGTTAGGTTAACTGGTGACTCTAAATTGACCGTAGGTGTGAATGTGAGTGTGAATGGTTGTCTGTGTCTATGTGTCAGCCCTGTGATGACCTGGCGACTTGTCCAGGGTGTACCCCGCCTTTCGCCCGTAGTCAGCTGGGATAGGCTCCAGCTTGCCTGCGACCCTGTAGAAGGATAAAGCGGCTAGAGATAATGAGATGAGATGAGATATTTATATGACTATAGTTTTCTTGCACTTTGATTGGTGAGCTACAAACGTTTCATGAACCACACATGAACACGTCAGACCCTGATTTCTGCACTTGGATCTGAACTGGTTTCAACGTTAGATTGATAAATCAGGGCCACTGAACTTATGTCTGCGTTTTTATGTAACTCCTACACTGCAAAAAATAAAAATCTTAGGAAGTTTATTTGTCTATTTTCAAGTCAAAACATCTAGCCACCCTTATTATAAGACATAATTGCCCAACAAGCAAAACCTCATTTAGCTAGAAAGGCTAGTTTTTAGACAGTCCATCTTGAAAATCTTGTATCGACAAAATGTCTTGAAAAAGTCTTATTTGGAGCACCTTTGAAAATAAAACAAGTTTTTTTTAAAAACAAGTAAGTACATTTTGGACATTTGTCAAATGCAGTTCATCTTGTTTCAAGAAAAAAAAGTATGCTTGTTTTGGGAATAAATGAACTTTACTGAAATCTTTGAATCTTAAATCAAAATGCGTAGACGTTTGGTCACCTTGCATATCTTTAGTTTACTGCGACTGTTTTCTTAGTCATTCAAATTGAGCTCCTTCTAGATCAGACCTGGGCATTTTACGGCCCGCGGGCCGCATCCGGCCCTTTGGTTCATTCTGACCGGCCCGCGTAAGGTTAATTAGAAATTACAAAATAAACGTATTTTCTAATTTTACCTCATGCATGGACTGAATGTGCATTGCTTTTATTTTGAAGTTGTGTTCAACAAAAACGCAATGCGCGCGACATGAACACGACATGAAATCCCACGAAACCTAATCCCGCGATAACTACTTCCGTAATTTGTCCAGACCAACCACAAACTTGTACGTCATCCTTCAAACGGTCCAGCCAATCGCATAGTGTGACGTCACCAGCAGGCGCCGGAGCCGATCTGTAGATCTGATACCTACACCGAATCGACGTTTTCAGTGATTAAGTTTAACAAATCCAGGTATAGATCCTCTCTCACCGATGATCATCTGTCAGCTGTGCTTCGCATCTCCACCTCAGACATTCAACCTGACTCTGATGCGCTCGTTAAAGACCAACGGAGACTAGATTTCTCTCACTGAACAAATAAAAAACTGAAAAACACCAAATGAGGTGATTAGACTACAAATGTGGGCATCATTATTATATGATGTATCTTGCTTGATATTTGGAGTAGAAAGACAATATTGTGATGTCTTTATTGTGTTTTGGGGTGAATGTGACTGAAAAAAAAGGTACAAACGTTCACATTTTGTTAACCATTGTTTTGGGAAATTTGATTGAATAAATGACATTTTTTATAAGGCAACCTCGTTTTTCCATACTCTTACCAGTCTTAGCAGCTTGTAAAAACAATGTTATTTACTGCTTTATATAAAGAAATACAATTAATATTATGCAGAATTTAGTTCAGCCTTTTGGTCCGGCCCTCCACAAAATTTTCTGTTTCTCATGTGGCCCCATGAAAAAAATAATTGCCCACCTCTGTTCTAGATGCTGTACATACTCTAGACCAGACAAGTGCCTTCAAAAAGTTTGAGTAAGTGGAGGGCGTTTTAGTGAGGTCTTTTTGGAATGCTGTGAGTTAAGTTCAGTGTTTTTTTTTGTTTTGTTTTGTTTTGTTTTTTTTGTGCCTGATCTTGTAAACCCCTCGTACACATGAATAGTCAGTGCCCCCAAAATGCACTGTTGCTTTGGCGTTGTGTAAGCACTGCAAGTCAAAATGCATAGACTTTATTTTTTTTTATTTTTTGGTGCCTGAGGTCCTGGGGAAGTGGAATCTTAGGGCCCGTTTACACGAGGACGCTGTCGGGTAAAAACGACTAAATATTTTATCAGAAGTGCCTTTCGTTTACACGGGGACGGCGTTTCCGAGGCTGAAAAACGGATAAAATTGAAAATGCCTTCCAGAGTGGATAAGTTAAAAACAGCTCCCGTTGCATATCCGTCTAAACTACCCAATACGCCAAACTCTGCTCGGATCTGCTCACGTCGGGTACGCGTTTACGTCATACATATGTCATATACTGCACATGCCAGCCCGGGAAGTAAGAAAGTAAGTAAAAAAGTAAGAGCATGTCTGATTACATCGATCCAACGGACCTTCAAGCTGCTCCGTGTTTTAATGCAGTAGATGTGTTTTCCTGCTCACTCGCCCAGCTGGAGCTCCTCAGTTTGGTGTCGCCAAGTTACACACACGCGCGCGCGCGCCGCCTATTCAAGCCGCTCGTGGAACCATAAACCCGAGACTGAAAACAAAACCAGCAGCCGAACGGGTTTATTTTGCTGAGATGGACACTGCCTTTTCTCTTCTTCACCGAAACAAGAGTGAGTGTTACTTAATAAAGGCAGATTAAAAGAGTTTCGGTTTGGTCCTGCTCCTCCCTCGAGCACTACAGTACCTCAGCCGGACCGGTGTTCTGTAAAGTTATCCGAGCAAGTTCTCATACAGACCGTTTTATTATTTAAAACAAGTCATTACAAATTATTTGACTCGGCCAAAGACTCGACCAATACGCACAAAACATAAAAATCGGCAAATGCGTGAAATTCTCACCGATTTTCTATCAGCCCAGCTGATCGGTGGGACAAAACTACTGTTAAATTTTCCTACCCTCCTGGATTTCGCGCATGCGTAGTAGGCTTGGTAGGATAACTTGACAGAACAGCGGCGCAGATGTGCAGATCAGACAAGACGGAAGATGTTGCGCATGCGTGCAGACATAGCGGAGACATTTATGCGTCACCGTATAGACGCAGATTTCCTCCTTGAAAACGGTCGTGTAGACGCGGAAAAAAGTGAGGACGAAAACGGACTTTTGCGTTTTTGTTTTATACCGTCCCCGTGTAAAGTGGGCCTTAAGAGATGTTTTAATGTTTGAATGTTGAAATGGGGGGGAAAAAAAAAAACTTGTTGCAATGCTACACGTGTCGTCAACTTGATTCAAGATAGTCTCTGGTCTCATATCTAGAGTATTTTACTAATTACAGGTCACAAAAGGAGAATCTTTTAAGCTAGCAATGCTTAGTTGTAAAATTTAACAATCCTAATATTAGTATATTTATCTTAAATTCAGTTTTTACTGCTAAGACTTTGTCATGAATTTAAGTGAAATACCCTTAAAATGAAATAAATAAAAATGACTTGAATGGCTAAATGTAAGAAGTACGATCTTGTTATAAGAACTATTTTGATTATTTTGCGTTAATCAGATCTCGCATAATAAGTTCCCCAATCTTATTTTGGAATTATTTCATCTAAAAACAGGTTAGATTTTTCATCTTACTTTAAGAAATCTTACCAATGGCCCTTTTCCACTACCCTTTTTCAGCTCGCTTCAGCCCGACACGGCTCGCGTTTCGACTACCTCAGAGCAGCACGACTCAGCTCGCTTCAGCCCTGCTTAGCACCCAAAACTCGCACGGTTTTGGAGTGGGGCTGAAGCGAGCCAAACCGAGCCGAGTGGGGCTAGGGGCGTGAGGAGACACTCCCCTGTGCACTGATTGGTGAGGAGGAGTGTCCTCACATGCCCACACACGCCCCGCGAGCACGCTGGGATCTGTAAACACCGTAAACCCGGAAGAAGAAGAATTACGAGAATTTCTGAAGCCTTATGCGCCTCGCCTCATCTATACGCTCTTGCCAGTATCTGTTGGCGTTGTCGGTGACAACAAGCCACAGCACCAAGACCAGCAACACTAACGACTCCATGTCCTCCATGTTTATTGTTTACTATCCAGGTCGTGAGACTACCACTTAAAAGGTCACTGATGTCACTGTTTGCGCCGCCTAACGACATCACGTGACGTCCACCCACTTTCGCTAACTCCACCCAATGTGTCCACCCACTTCCAGCCAGCACGGTTCAGCGCGGTTGTAGTCGAAATGCAACTCCAACAGCCCCGCTCAGCCCGACTCAGCTCGACTCAGCACCGCACGGCTCAGCCCAACTCAGCCGCGTTGGAAGTGGAAAAGCGGCACAAGTCAAATTTGACTAGTTCCATTGGCAGATTTTTTTTTCACCTGATTCAAGCAAATATGCTTTGTTTTAATCTTTTATTTCTTATTTTTGAAAGGCCATTTTTTGCAGTGTAGATTGTCATTATAAACAACTGCAACACCTCTTCCGCTGCCAGTTAGACAGTGCTGAAGTAAGAGGTCTAATATTTAACAGTCCTAGCTTCAGACCAAAGGTGCTAGCTGTGCATTCAGTATGATCTAATTTCATGTTAATTACATTACTAAAACGAACTGTGAGCGTTTTTACATTTTTGTTTCACTCTGAAAACTGACAGTTTCAATATGGCGGAATCTGAATGGCGTTATCAGAAGATAGGTTTAGCCTGCTTGGCTGCTCCCTGGCCTTGGCTCTGAATTGTCACCAGTTAACTAGGCCTATGATGAGACTTTGAACCATGCTGCAAGAAAGGAGAGCAGCGCCTTCCCAAGTGGGATGGATACTGTCCCGCCCAAACAAGTCAGCCTTGCCCTCAAAACTACTCCATTCATCAATAAAACCCACATTTTTTTTTTTTAGAGCACCACCTGGACATCCAGCAGTTCAGTGATTATAACTTGCTGCGAGCTACAGTACGTCACCATGCCACTCTGGGATAGTGCCAGAGCATATTACTCCATTTATATTGCCTTCCCTAATTTACATATCTCTACAATGTTACTCTTAGTAACCTCTGACTGACAATGGTGTATATCATTAGTTTATGCATGAAAAAAAAAAACCTACCTCTGAAAACCTATGCTTGCCTAAGACCCTAAGATTACCTGCTATATCTAGTGCCCTGGCTCCTGGTATATACCGTATCTAACTAGTGCTACTGGTGCCCCTAAAGGCCTAGCTAATTTCACGTGCAATAGGATAATTTTCTGTAACCCTTTCGGGTTTCTCAGCAGGTGCTTCACTGGGGAGAGCAAAGCTGGAGAGGAGTGTTACCTTTGGTTTTGCGATTATGCCGCCGAGTCGTCACCCATTTGCCCTGCTCTAGTGTTGGAAGGTTGCTAACTCCCTCTTAGGGCATCCCAGACTTTTCCCTACAGAAACTACACTGCTGTCACTCTCATTAACCCTCTCTGGTCTGGATGTGCACCTCTAATGCTGTAGTCTTCTGTCAGAAAGCTATACATATTATACATATATTTTTAAATTATTTATACATTTATAAAAATGATTATTTATTTTAAATTCTACAAAAGACAGGGTTCAAATCCCCATTGAGGTATTATTACATGTGAGATATAGGAGTGGGGAGCATTGAACATACTTGGGGTTTAAAAATTAATTGCAACTCATCTCATCATCTGTAGCCGCTTTATCCTGTTCTACAGGGTCGCAGGCAAGCTGGAGCCTATCCCAGCTGACTACGGGCGAAAGGCGGGGTACACCCTGGACAAGTCGCCAGGTCATCACAGGGCTGACACATAGACACAGACAACCATTCACACTCTCATTCACACCTACGGTCAATTTAGAGTCACCAGTTAACCTAACCTGCATGTCTTTGGACTGTGGGGGAAACCGGAGCACCCGGAGGAAACCCACGCGGACACGGGGAGAACATGCAAACTCCACACAGAAAGGCCCTCGCCGGCCACGGGGCTCGAACCCGGACCTTCTTGCTGTGAGGCGACAGCGCTAACCACTCCACCACCGTGCCGCCCTAATTGCAACTGTAAATGTAAAATTAGTTTTTGTAGTTTATCAAATTTATACCAAAATTAAATGCTATCAAAAATCATAAATGCTGCTAAAATTAAAATACTACTCCACCAGATTGCCAGTGATTTTGTAGAAGTGTACTAATTTTTCATTTATTCCCTTGTTTGTCAAATTTTAATGATCATTCATACCCTTCACAAGAATTGTTGATCTACCACTGAAATTAACTTCACCAGTCTCAGATAATAGTGCATCTCATACAATTAGAATATTGTGAAAAAGTTCAATATTTTCCATCAGTTATTTAAGAAAGTGGAAATTCAATATATTCTAGGCTCATAACATGTAAACCAAAATGTTTCAAGCATTTTTCAGTTTTAATTTTGATAATTACAGCACAAAAAACCCCCCTCAAAATGTTAGTTTCATTTTGAGTTTCAGTAAAACGGTATAACTATCGTGTATCTCTCGATTTAGTTCATTACACGCAACCACAAACACGGGGAAGACTGCTGCTTTGACAATTGTCCAGAAGACAATCATCGACACTCTCCATAAGGAGGGTAAGCCACAGAAGGTCATTGCTGAAAAGGCTGGCTGGAAAAGGTGCACAAGCAACAGGGATTGAGAGGATTGTCAAGAAAAGTCGATTCAAGAACTTGGGAGAGCGTCACAAGGAGTGGACTGAGGCTGGTGTCAGTGCATCAAGAGGCACCATGCACAGATGCCTTCAGGAAAGGGGCTACAACTGTCGCATTCCTAATATCAAGCCATTCCTGAACCAGAGATGTCGTCAGAAGTGTCTTACCTGGGCTAAGGAGAGAAAGAACTGGACTGTTGGTCGGTGGTCCAAAGTCCTCTTTTCAGATGAAAGTAAATTTGGCATTTCATTTGGAAATCAAGGTCCTAGAGTCTGAAGAGTGGAGAGGCACAGAATCCAAGGTGTTTGAAGTCCAGTGTTACCCCTTTTCCACCAAATCAGTTCCAGGGCTGGTTCGGGGCCAGTGCTGGTGCACAACTCGTTCAACTTGCGAGCCAGCTGAGAACCAGTTTGCTTTTCCATAGCTCGAGGTGCTAAGGGAAGCCACATCATTACGTTGCTGTATACGTCAGTTATGTCGTTGTATACGTCAGTTACGCCGCTACATTTGCATAAACCTTGGCGTGAATATTGAAGCAAAAACAACACGGAAGAAGCAGCAGCAGCAACAACAACAATAATAATAATGGATGACTTCGCGTTTGTACAGCTGCTGCTTCTCGTCGCTTAAAAATGGCGATCTTTCGCGGTCTTGTTATTGTTGTTGGTCTTAACAACTCCGTCCCCCCGCTGACGTAAGCGGTTCTTTCCTCTGGCCCAGCAGAGAGTTGGTGCTAGCCTGGAACCGGTTTTTCTGGCCCCAGAGCCAGTTCTTTGTCAGTGGAAACAGAAAACCCGGTTCCAAACTAAGCACTGGCCCCGAACCAGCCCTGGAACTGCTTTGGTGGAAAAGGGGCATGTGAAGTTTCTGCAGTCTATGATGATTTGGGGTGCCATGTCATCTGCTGGTGTTGGTCCACTGTGTTTTATCGAGTCCAAAGTCAATGCAGCCGTCTACCAGGAGATTTTAACATCATAAGATCATGGTATCTTTTATGTTTACGGTTTAAAGCAAAATCAGTCTGCCTCTGCTGAGATGTGACAAACTGGTTTAGCTTCGATCCATTTTCGCAGAGCAAGCATTTAAAAAAATTATTTACTGATGAGAGAATTCAAATTTGATAATGATTTTCTCAGTAACCTAAGCCCACAGGTTCTTCTTGGGGGCACAACTCCACTCGGCATGGCCTTAGATGTGGATGGAGATAGAGGAGATTTTTAACCAACATGTTTGTATGTACATGATTTGCGCTATTTAAAAATATTAAAATTGTCTGTTTATTATTAATATTCCATAAGCTGTCTTTCAATGTGCAGCTCCTCTTAAGCCTGTTTCACACAAGACTGCAGTGGCGGCACATGCAACATATTGTCGTGTTAATCAAAGTGACCTTTCACTCCGAACACTGGCTGCACACAGAGCTGGGATTTTAAAATAAAAATAAGCATGTTTCTGTATGCCGTTGGCGTTTCTAGCCAGAAACACTACAAAATATAATATTTTGGGCCGTTAAGATGGAGTCACTGGCCAAAATGGCGTTACAAAGGCAAGACACTCAAGAATCCCACCTCGTCCCACTAGAAGAACAGTCATTTTTGTGTCTCCACCATTTGATGGTGGAGGCATTATGTTTTCTGGTTGTGTCTATCCATCTGTGCATCTGTCTGAGATTCTCATCAGTGTGATATCTTGAACATGTGGTTGGGCATTTGTAGGACACACAAGGAATTGAGATTGTAAGGTCAGGGGTGGCATGGTGGTGTAGTGGTTAGCGCTGTCACCTCACAGCAAGAAGGTCCGGATTCGAGCCCCGTGGCCGGCGAGGGTCTTTCTGTGCGGAGTTTGCATGTTGTCCGCGTGGGTTTCCTCCGGGTGCTCCGGTTTCCCCCACAGTCCAAAGACATGCAGGTTAGGTTAACTGGTGGCTCTAAATTGACCGTAGGTGTGAATGTGAGTGTGAATGGTTGTCTGTGTCTATGTGTCAGCCCTGTGATGACCTGGCGACTTGTCCAGGGTGTACCCCGCCTTTCACCCGTAGTCAGCTGGGATAGGCTCCAGCTTGCCTGCGACCCTGTAGAACAGGATAAAGCGGCTAGAGATAATGAGATGAGATGAGATTTTTTTTTTTCCAGTAGCTTTCTTCCTGTTTGTCATATAGTGATGTTACTTACTTGTTCCTGTTCAGGAACTCAAGGCCAATTTTCTGGCTATGTATGACTTTTACCATCCAGCATCCCATCGGTCTGAGATCCTGATTAAAGGTGGGGTACAAGATTTTGGAATAACGGTTCCCGCAAGCCATATTTTGAAAAGAAACACGCCTGCCCTCGCCATGCTCCTCCCCCTTATAAAGCCTGAGAAAATCAGCCTTTATAACGGGTGTCTATTGCGTTACACACCAGTGGAGAGTGTAGAGAGCTTGGAAAAATAGCTCAAACTTTCTCATTTAAACTGTGTTTTCAGCCCCAATTTCCACTCCACACACACAATTTTCTCAAAAGTAGTAGCCACACTTGTCCTGATTCACACAATGTGTCTACCTACACGATAGGATTTACAATTTTTGAATGAGAAGCCTCAAAGTGAGGAAAGGGCAGGCGAGCTGCACCATTGACTCCCATTCAAATCCTGACAGAAAAGTCACTCGTTTTTAACTCACTTTAGCGACCTCATTTTTTACACTACAGACAAAAAAATTACATCAGTGTGTTCAGGAGATCCTTGTGGCACTCACTGTAAAAGAATTTTGTGAATATCTCCTTCCATTTTCGTGTAAATCCCCGTTGTTTGGAGGGAGCGCTCTGAGAAAATCCTGTGACGCTCTGCTCGCTCTCTCTCTCTCTCTCACACACACACACACACACACACACACAGAGAAGGGCCGGGCTGCTCACGGGCTTCAGTCTGATTGACGTGTCAGTATCCAATCATTTTGAGGTGGTACCTCGATATGATTCTAGCCCCCCACTGTAACCCTAGCTATGTAATAGGCGAGAGGCCGAGGGCTATGGAAACGGAGATCGGCGCCGCCTGATGCGCCACATACAGGTTGGGCCTGGTTAGTACTTGAGTGGGAGACTGCCTAGGAATAGCAGGTACTGTAAGGCGTGGGAAGGACTTTGACTTGACTTGACCTCGATATGATTGGATGGCGTTTTTCCTTTATTTTACACTGTAGACTGGATTAAAATATTTCGTTTTTGGGTCAAACCTTCTATTGTACTGCTTGCAACATGGGTGTGAGGAGCTTTTCAAGCAATATGGTAAAAAATACTCCTGAAAAAAATCTCATACCCCACCTTTAACACAATATATCAAAAACAAGTTGGTGA
Source organism: Neoarius graeffei (assembly GCF_027579695.1). NCBI lineage: Eukaryota > Metazoa > Chordata > Actinopteri > Siluriformes > Ariidae > Neoarius > Neoarius graeffei. Next base: position 31,585,543 of record NC_083575.1, on the reverse strand, counting down.
ATGTAGGATTTATATGGAATTATCATCAGTTATCATGGTAACCAGTAGATGAACTGATTAGATGTTGGAATTGAGCCAAATGGAGTCATGGTCATAGCTACGTCAAAAGTTTCTTCTCTAGCCTTCTAGTTCCTTCATATTTAAAGAATATTTTATGGGTATTTCAGAGCATACAATTTACTAACAAGACGGACTACAGTTTTTACAGGCGGAGACATCCATGTCAACACCATTTTACTTGTTGGTAAAGAGAAGCAGAGCAAATTTAGATGGGGCCAACAATTCTAAACTATAAGCAATTCTATTTGTTTAAAAGTAGAAACTGGACCTTAGCATTAGCAGCAAAAGTAAACCTAATTCAGCTTTATTGCTATAGCTTTTGACCTTATAGTATCTTCTGAGGTCCTGGGAGTAAATGGTGTAGTCATTTATGAAAATGTCACTGTACACTCAAATGTATTTAATGTTGTGTGTTACAGCCATCATCTCGATGTGCCACTCCAGGCCTCTCTGCGGCCGCATTGGCCTCTCTTGGTGGTACTTCATCCAGACGAGGCAGTGGGGACATGACGAGTATGATCATCGAACCAGATGCCTCTCTCAGTGAACTGAGGGTAAAGCATGATATGCAGTCATCTTTATTATTAACAGTTTTCATTAATATACATTTCCCGGAAAATTACAAGTGGCCAACACTGTTTTTATTGTCTCCTCCACTGTGTAAGGAAGGCATTATGTTTCTGGGTTGTCTGTCTGTCCATCCAGGATTGTCTTTAGCATGACATCTCAAGAATGTGTGGTTGAATGTATGTGTGGACTGTATGTATGTATGTATGAATGTATGGACTTATCAGTATAAACAGCAGATGAACTGATTAGATTTTGGAACTGATCTCAACCGGATCAAGGTCACAGCAAGATCAAATGTCTGAAATAGTTTTTCTTCAATAGCTTCCTTCCTGTTTATCATACAAAGATGTTACTTACGCAGTCTTGTTCAGGAACTGAAGGCCCATTATAGAGATCTTGCAGTCACGTGACCGGAAAGTACACAACCGCCATCATGTCGGTCAAAAACACCGCTGAATACTGCTGCACTCGTGTACAGAATGGATCAATTTCAACCGACGGACTACACGGCTCATTTTTCTAATGAACAGATAACTAGATATATGTCTAAAATAAACGATCTACAGATTTGTGACCCTTATGGCTTTCCGGACGGAGTTTTCACGACCGGATTTTGAACTGCCAGCGGAATACCCGGACGTGTATGATTACCTCATTCACTTTCCCTCGCTGTTCAGTGGTGAAGCACTGCGTGCTTATAAATCTCTGGACAGTTTTCTTTACAGAAATTCAGGATTTGTCAGCAACTCAGATGTGGCATCTTGTAAACAAGAAAATGATCCTCACTGGATGGGTAAGTCACTTAAGTATTGAGTATAGCACTGACCAGCCGATTATAGAATAGAATAAGGTAATTCCAAATCGTCCGTGTTGTTTACATGGATCTGGCGTTGGAGAGGTAGAGGCTTGGCAGTGGAGATTTGAGTAGCTGTTTTCTGAGCTTAGTCAACAGGCCGGCTCTGCCTGTAGCCTCGCTTTTGCTTCGGCTCCCGGCGCCGCCTCCTTCGCTTTGCTTCCAATAACAATCCACGGAGACCTCGCTGGTCTCACAATCTGGTCTCGTCCGGAATGTTTTTTTTTTTTCTCGTCCGGAATGTTGTGCATGCGATGGAAATCGCTACAAACCGTCATTTTCTGCTGGAAACCAATGTCCAGTAAGTCCATACGGTTGTAGTGAATATTGAAGTCCGGTACAGACGAACAACACGCAAAAATACACACAAAAAACATAAAAACCGTGCACAGGTAGGGAGAGCTTGTAGCCGCAGCCGTTGTAGTAGAATTGTATATAGTAGGGTTTTCCAGAAGAAAAGGTAGAAGTAAAAGCAGAAGTAGAACCAGAAGTAGAAGGCGGAATATGACGTTTGACCTACAAGATGGCGTCTGTCACAATCTGGATCGGCTGTGACGTCACATGCAAGATCTCTATTGGCTAGTTACAATTTTTTTTTGCTATCAGTCTATTCGTTTGTCAGCCCATCTGTGTGTCTTTCCGAGATTTTCGATTCCCTTTAGTGCGATATCTCAAGAATGAGTGATTGAATGTTTAAGATTCATATAGAATGATCAGCCAATCAGCGGATTAGATTTTGGAATTGATCCAAACAGGGTCACTGTCAAATGTCTGAAATAGTTTCTTTAATAGCTTTCTTCTGTTTGTCATATCAGCATGTTATTTAATTAATTAAAAATAATCTTAGAATTTTGTTTCAACTCTGATTCATATTTTGGTCGTAAAATAATTCTCTTTATAGTCATTACTTTATAACATGAATTTTTTTTTTACACTGATGTCAGATCTTTATACACAACCCTGAGGGTTGTTATTCTTTATATGGATTGTCCTAAATGGGCCAGTCTTCGTAAATTTAATTTCTTTTATTTGTCTTTGGGATTTCGTTTGTGCTTTATTTTTAGTCAAGGCAGTTTATTCAGCAATACACGACCTATTATAGTTTTAGACACATACTTACAAGTCCATAATTACACAGACCTGTTTAACCCTTTATTTCAACTTGCCCACCTATCAAACAGCTGGCACAGTATATACCCACTTTGTATGCCTTGTTATTATGGAATCAATTTCGTGCCAAAATGTTCATACAATACTTTTGAAATATCAAACAAAAACGACAAATCAAAATACAAAAAAAGAAAAAAAGTCAATTTTTTTAGACTGGCAAACAAATTATTCGCGTAATCGTGCAAAATATCAGTCTATTACTCTTCAGAAACCCTTTATTTTTGTTCCGCGTCTTTCTCAGTTTTGTTTGACGTAAATTTATTTTGGTTGCGATTCCAGCTTTCTCGTTTGCGCTCCCTGACTTTCTGCTTGCAGTTTTGGCACAAACTTCCCGTGTGGGCGGGCTGTCCAGGAATGCATTCCCATTGGCTAACTTGTGTTTGACTGACAGCTACGCTCAGCCATTCCCTACTCGGATTCTGGCGGACTGTTTGGCGAGTGACCGATCCACTGACGGTAAACAAGGATCGAGTGGACTTCAGTGGCGACTATGATATTGAATTAATTCAACAAAGTGTAAATTCAATATCATAGTCGCCACTGAAGTCCACTCGATCCTTGTTTACCTTGTTTACCTTGGTCACTCGTCAAACAGTCCGCCAGAATCCGAGTAGGGAATGGCTGAGCGGAGCTGTCAGTCAAACACAAGTTAGCCAATGGGAATGCGTTCCTGGACAGCCCGCCCACACGTGAAGTTTGTGCCAAAACTGCAAGCAAAAAGTCAGGGAGCGCAAACGAGAAAGCTGGAATCGCAACCAAAATAAATTGCGTCAAACAAAACTGAGAAAGACGCGGAACAAAAATAAAAGGTTTCTGAAGAGTAATGGACTGATATTTTGCACGATTACGTGAATAATTTGTTTGCCAGTCTAAAAAAATTGACTTTTTTTCCTTTTTTTGTATTTTGATTTGTCGTTTTTGTTTGATATTTCAAAAGTATTGTATGAACATTTTGGCACGAAATTGATTCCATATCTTATCAGCAAAACGAGACTATATTGCCACTCATTATTATTATTATTATTATTATTATTATTATTATTAGCAGCGTCACTGTCATTATTAACATTTTTGAAATCACATTCAAGCTGCTTTCTGTTCAGCTAGTGGGATTAACCAAACATCCATCCATTATCAGGCTTAATGAATCTAAATAGGTGCTTAATGACAATCTGCTTTGTAGGGTTTTATGATTTGCAAGGGAAAACCCCATAAATGCTTATGCAGTTTGAAAAATGCATAAGATTAGTAACTGCCTCATTGATCTTAGTAGATGATTTAAAATTCCCTGGTACGTGTTTCTGCTGTCTAATTACAGTACTGTCTGTTCCGTCAGTGCCTCTGGGGAAATTTCTTCCGATTTTTCATATTCTTCTTTCATTTCTTCTACTTTTCTCCAAAACTCATTTCAATCCCTCCTCAATAGGACATCTATGATCTAAAGGACCAGATTCAGGATGTAGAGGGGCGATATATGCAGGGTCTTAAAGAGCTGAAGGTAGAGAGCCTTATGTCCAGTGCATGCCATCTTTTTCTTCTCTATCTCTCCCTGGCTGCGTGTTTTTACTCACACCCAAACCTTACTGGTATTTTGTATGGAAGCATGAGGCTTGCACAAAAACTGTCTATTGTCCCTCTCTTCTGTGTATATCAGAATTCCGTTTATTCTGACTGAATTTTGTCTTTAATAATTCTCGCCTGTATGCTAACTTGTGTTTAGGTAAGAGCTTTACAACATGCATGCTTAGGAGAGAAAATATGATGAAGTGTGGTGAAGAAGGTTTGCCTTCCTAACCTGGCTGTAGCCAAGTTTAGCTCAGAAATTGTTTGGAGACTTGTCATCTGTTCTGCAATATCTTATTTTGATACGTGGAACAAACTCTCATTAAAGGAACAGTCCACCGTAATTCCATAATGAAATATGCTCTTATCTGAATTGAGACGAGCTGCTCCGTACCTATCCGAGCTTTGCGCGACCTCCCAGTCAGTCAGACGCAGTCAGACGCGCTGTCACTCCTGTTAGCAATGTAGCTAGGCTCAGCATGGCCAATGGTATTTTTTGGGGCTGTAGTTAGATGCGACCAAACTCTTCCGCGTTTTTCCTGTTTACATAGGTTTATATGACCAGTGATATGAAACAAGTTCAGTTACACAAATTGAACCGTAGCGATTTTCTATGCTATGGAAAGTCCGCACTATAATGACAGGCGTACTCTGCGCGTTCGGCAGCGCATTGATACGGAGCTCAGACATCAATGCGCTGCCGAAGCGCGCAGAAGGTGTTAGTACGCCTGTCATTATAGTGCGGACTTTCCATAGCATAGAAAATCGCTACGGTTCAATTTGTGTAACTGAACTTGTTTCATATCACTGGTCATATAAACCTATGTAAACAGGAAAAACGCGGAAGAGTTTGGTCGCATCTAATTACAGCCCCAAAAAATACCATTGACCATGCTGAGCCTAGCTACATTGCTAACAGGAGTGACAGCGCATCTGACTGCGTCTGACTGACTGGGAGGTCGTGCAAAGCTCGGATAGGTACGGAGCAGCTCGTCTCAATTCAGATAAGAGCATATTTCATTATGGAATTACGGTGGACTGTTCCTTTAAGGGCCCGTTTACACGAGGACGCTGTCGGGTAAAAACGACTAAATATTTTATTGGAAGTGCCTTTCGTCTACACGGGGACGGCGTTTCTGAGGCTGAAAAACGGAAAAAATTGAAAACGCCTTCCAGAGTGGATAAGTTAAAAACAGCCCCCATTGCATATCCGTCTAAACTACCCAATACGCCAAACTCTGCTCGGATCTGCTCACGTCGGGTACGCGTTTACGTCATACATATGTCATATACTGTACATGCCAGCCCGGGAAGTAAGAAAGTAAGTAAAAAAGTAAGAGCATGTCTGATTACATCGATCCAACGGACCTTCAAGCTGCTCTGGCAGCTTTAATAAACATCCAGGAGTCCTTCGAACATCTATACCGAATCTGCACATATACCGTTAATGAACAGAGGCGGGTATAGTATGCTCTTACTTTTTTACTTACTTTCTTACTTACCATAGCCAGAGTAGTCAAAGTTTTCGCGGCGCAGATGTGCAGATCAGACAAGACGGAAGACGTTGCGCATGCGTGCAGACATAGCGGAGGTCTTTCACAGCACCACCTAGCCGCCTGGCATGCACATCCAATTGAATTCCACACATTTATGCGTCACCGTATAGACGCAGATTTCCTCCTTGAAAACGGTCGTGTAGACGCGGAAGAAAGTGAGAACGAAAACGGACTTTTGCGTTTTTGTTTCAGACCGTCCCCGTGTAAAGTGGGCCTAAAATACAAGCTCATCATTCTTAAGACTCGCAGGCCATCCATCCAATATCACACCCAACAGATGAGAAATTAAATAGTGATTTTAAAAATATTATAGACACAGAATAGATCCTAATGTCTTTCTGAATAATATAATTGCTTTAGGAAGCAAGAAATGCCCAGGTCAGATGGCAGAAAGACGCATGCTGCGACCTGCGATCGGTCAGGTGGACGCAGGCGTTTTGCGTCAAATCTTTCGTTGTGGTCAGACGTATTGCAAGCCGCAGAGTTTTTAAGCTGTTACGACAGGACGTAACCAGTCAGAAGCAGGTTGACGCAGCGCACAGAAAAAACCTTTAAAAAAAATATAAGGCCATAAGACTGCTTACAGATTGTTGTAAACTATTTGCAGGTGCAGTCTGCGTCTATCTGCGATGAATCGCAGCCATCTCTAAAGACTTGTGTTCCCCTGCGTCAGCCTGCGTCTAGCTGCCCCTACCTGCTTCAACCTGCGATTGGTCGCTCAAGCGTTGCACGGCTGCCTGCCTCTATATGCGTCAACCTGCTATTTGCACCGATTGGAAGCGAATCGCAGCTGAAATGCGAACAGATCGTGACACACTTGCATCAACCTGCCTCTACTAAAGACCCCCTGCAACACACTGCCATTATCTGCGTCGTCGATGCAAGACCAGTCTCGCGTTTACCTGCAATTTTATTACTGTAGGTAGACGCAAGTAGTTGAAAACTAGTTGCAGCCTGCCGTCTGACCTGGGCATAATTAGTTAAATGCAAGTTGTAACAATTTAGCATGAAACTAAGGAGGAATCAGTGAAAAATGTTAAATATGTTCACATATATTCTAAATATTTTTTAATACAATCTTGAGTCCAAAAAAGTTGGGACGCTATATAAAATGTAAATAAAAACAATGCAATGATTTGACAAATCCTTATTGACCTATATTCAATTGAATACAATTCAAAGACAATATATTTAGTGTTTGAACTGATAAATGTTATTGTTTTTTGTAAATATACACTCATTCTGAATTTCAGTGGCGTGCACAGACATTTTGGGGGGCAAGTGCTCTGGGGGGAAAAAAGGGCACTTTTTTACACATGTGGAACACCTTATTATAAAAGTCTGAGATTTAACCCTCCTCTTGTTTTCGGGTCGCCACTGACCTGTTTTAGTTTTTAAAGGTGTAAAACAACCACTTAATGTTAATTTATTACATCAAGTCTTTTTGACTTTGCCAGGAATCTCTAGTTGAACAAAATAGAAAAAGAAATTTTTGTTTTCTTAAATCTGAAAATGGTCTAGCAAAAAATATAATACTTATGTGCAGTTGTTTCTGTATGCGACGGGCTACTTCACGACAAAATAATTACAGCTTGGGCTTAGAGGGTAAACAATACATTTTCACTCGATTCATGTGTTACCTGGCTGGTGGGGCAGGGGAAGAGCTGACTGACTGCCCGATGTGTTGTCTGCGCTACGACAAGGCCGTGGCTTCCAGGACGCTATGCTGCTGCAACCTCACATTGAATGCACTGCACGCTTGTTCACGTGACAGAGCAAGAGAGACAGAGGTCCGGTGTGTGTGCGGAGGGGGCACACATCGGGACATTATTTTCACACACGCTTTTAATGCCGCGGCTTTTCTAAAAGATCATGTCGACATTGGCCTCAGTAAACTGTAAAAAAAAAAAAATTCAAAAGGGCACTTTTTTGGGCAGAGGGGCAGGTGCTTGAGCACCACCTCGTGTCTATCTGTGCACGCCACTGCTGAATTTGATGCCTGAAACACATTCCAAAAAAAGTTGTGTTAGTAGCAACAAAAGACTGGGAAAGTTGTGGAATGCTCAAAAAACACCAGCTTGGAACATTCTACAAGTAAGCAGGTAAGTTGGTAAATTTTGAAAGGCTTAGTTGTTCACAAGCAATGATAAGGCGAGGTTTACTACTTTTGTGAAAAACTGCGTGGGTAAATAGTCCAGCAGTTTAAGAAAAACGTTTCTCAATGTACAATTGCAAGGAATTTAGTTATTTCACAAGCCATAATGTCAACAAAATATTCAGAGAAATCTCTGCATGTAATGGACAAGGCCGAAAACCAACATTGAACACCTGTGACCTTCGATCCTTCAGGTGGTACTGCTTTAAAATCCAACATGATTGTGTAAAGGATATTGCTACATGGGCTCATGAACACTTTGGAAAACCACTTTCAGTAAACCCAGTTCATTGCTGCATTTGCCACGCAAAGCGAAAGCCACATATCAAAAACACCCAGAAACGCTGCCGAATTCGCTTGGCCTGAGATGGACTGACGCAAAGTGGAAAAGTTTGCTGTGGTCTGATAAGTCCACATTTCGAATTGTTTGTGGAAATCATGGATGTCATGTCCTCTAGGCTAAGGATCCAGATTGTTACCAGCACAAAGTTCAAAAGCCAGAATCTGTAATGGTATAGGGGCGTGTTAATGCCCATGGCATGGGTAACATGCATATAGTGAAGTCACCATTAATGCTGTAAGGTGTTGGAGCAACATATGCCGCTATCCAGCCAGTGTCTTTTTCAGGGACATCCTTGCTCATTTCAGCAAGACAATGCCAAACAACATTCTGCATGTGTTACTACAACAAGACTTTTGTAGTAAAAGAGTGCGGGTGCTAAACTGACCCGCCTGCCTCCCATTGAAAAGGTTGAGTGCATTATGACAACAGAGACCTTGGACTGTTGAGCAACCAAAGTTGTACATTAAGCAAGAATGGGAAAGAATCTCATCTCATTATCTCTAGCCGCTTTATCCTTCTACAGGGTCGCAGGCAAGCTGGAGCCTATCCCAGCTGACTACGGGCGAAAGGCAGGGTACACCCTGGACAAGTCGCCAGGTCATCACAGGGCCGACACATAGACAACCATTCACACTCACATTCACATTCACACCTACGGTCAATTTAGAGTCACCAGTTAACCTAACCTGCATATCTTTGGACTGTGGGGGAAACCGGAGCACCCGGAGGAAACCCACGCGGACAACATGCAAACTCCACACAGAAAGGCCCTCGCCGGCCCCGGGGCTCGAACCCAGGACCTTCTTGCTGTGAGGCGACAGCGCTAACCACTACACCACCGTGCCGCCATGGGAAAGAATTTCACTTTTAAAACTTTTAACTCAACAATTAGTGTCCTCACTTCCCAAATGCCGACTGAGTGATGGTAAAAGAAAAGGTGATGTAACACAGTGGTAAGCATGCGCCTGTCTCAAATTTTTTGGAACGCGTTGCAGGCATCAAACTCAGAATGAGTGTATATTTACAAAAAAACAAAGTTTATCAGTTTGGACATTAAATATCTTGTCTTTGTATTGTATTTGGTTGAATATAGGTTAAACGGGATTTGCAAATCATTGCATTCTGTTTTATTTACGTTTAACAGTGTCCCAAGTTTTTTGGAATCGGGTATATACACTGCACTCTTACTGTTTAGCTCTTAAAACAGAAATTAACTGGATAAAATACTACCTATTTGAAAAGCTGTTATGAAAGGACAATTCCGTTTAAAAATAAGCTTATAAATGAACATTTACACTATATAATTATTCCATCATTATAACGATAGTACCTAGAATTATAGTGTTATATTAGTTGTATTTTGAAGCAAATATTGTATTCCCTATAGGAATCTCTGACTGAAGTGGAAGAGAAGTATAAGAAGGCCATGGTTTCGAATGCACAACTTGACAATGACAAGGCAAACCTCATCTACCAGGTAGACACTCTCAAGGACGTCATTGAGGAAATGGAAGAGCAGATGTCAGAGCTGATCAGGGAAACGGAGGAGAAGACAAAGGTGTGTGTACGTGTGTGTGAATCTCTGGCCTGACCAAACTTTTGAATGTAGGTAAATTGGTTTCTTCTACATTTTAGTTTGAAATCATTTTATGAAATCACCAAGTGTTTCTGTGGGATAGCAAAATGAAGTGCAGTGTTCTCCACTTTTCAAAAATAAAAGGTGGTGGCGGGGGTTTGGGGGACTTTGGGCTGACAGACTTTGGGCTTTTTTGACCCCCTTTTTTTTAAACCATTTGTACAAAATCTTGGGGTAACGTTTGACAGTGGGCTTAAATTTGATAAACAGATTAGTTCTGTTGTTAGAACGAGCTTTTTTCAACTATGTCTCTTGGCCAAAGCGAAGCCGTTTCTCAGTCGGCAGGATCTCGAGAAGGCAATTCATGCATTTATCAATTCGAGACTGGACTATTGTAATGCTCTGTACAGTGGTGCTTGAAAGTTTGTGAACCCTTTAGAATGTTCTATATTTCTGCATAAATATGACCTAAAACATCATCAGATTTTCACACAAGTCCTAAAAGTAGATAAAGAGAACCCAGTTAAACAAATGAGACAAAAATATTATACTTGGTCATTTATTTTCTGAGGAAAATGATCCAATATTACATATGTGAGTGGCAAAAGTATGTGAACCTTTGCTTTCAGTATCTGGTGTGACCCCCTTGTGCAGCAATAACTGCAACTAAACGTTTGCGGTAACTGTTGATCAGTCCTGCACACCGGCTTGGAGGAATTTTAGCCCGTTCCTCCGTACAGAACAGCTTCAACTCTGGGATGTTGGTGGGTTTCCTCACATGAACTGCTCGCTTCAGGTCCTTCCACAACATTTCGATTGGATTAAGGTCAGGACTTTGACTTGGCCATTCCAAAACATTAACTTTATTCTTCTTTAACCGTTCTTTGGTAGAACAACTCGTGTGCTTAGGGTCATTGTTTTGCTGCATGACCCACCTTCTCTTGAGATTCAGTTCATGGACAGATGTCCTGACATTTTCCTTTAGAATTCACTGGTATAATTCAGAATTCATTGTTCCATCAATGATGGCAAGCCGTCCTGGCCCAGATGCAGCAAAACAGGCCCAAACCATGATACTGCCACCACCATGTTTCACAGATGGGATAAGGTTCTTATGCTGGAATGCAGTGTTTTCCTTTCTCCAAACATAACGCTTCTCATTTAAAGCAAAAAGTTCTATTTTGGTCTCATCCATCCACAAAACATTTTTCCAATAGCCTTCTGGCTTGCCCACGTGATATTTAGCAAACTGCAGATGAGCAGCAATGTTCTTTTTGGAGAGCAGTGGCTTTCTCCTTGCAACCCTGCCATACACACCATTGTTGTTCAGTGTCCTCCTGATGTGGACTTATGAACATTAACATTAGCCAATGTGAGAGAGGCCTTCAGTTGCTTAGAAGTTACCCTGGGGTCCTTTGTGACCTCGCCGACTATTACGTGCCTTGCTATTGGCGTGATCTTTGTTGGTCACCCACTCCTGGGGAGGGTAACAATGGTCTTGAATTTCCTCCATTTGTACACAATCTGTCTGACTGTGGATTGGTGGAGTCCAAACTCTTTAGAGATGGTTTTGTAACCGTTTCCAGCCTGATGAGCATCAACAATGCTTTTTCTGAGGTCCTCAGAAATCTCCTTTGTTCGTGCCAAGATACACTTCCACAAACACGTGTTGTGAATATCAGACTTTGATAGATCCCTGTTCTTTAAATAAAACAGGGTGCCCACTCACACCTGATTGTCATCCCATTGATTGAAAACACCTGACTCTAATTTCACCTTCGAATTAACTGCTAATCCTAGAGGTTCACATACTTTTGCCACTCACAGATATGTAATATCAGATCATTTTCCTCAATAAGTAAATGACCAAGTATAATATTTTTTGTCTCATTTGTTTAACTGGGTTCTCTTTATCTACTTTTAGGACTTGTGTGAAAATCTGATGGTGTTTTAGGTCATATTTATGCAGAAATATAGAACATTCTAAAGGGTTCACAAACTTTCAAGCACCACTGTATGTTGGCCTCAGCCAGTCTTCAATTTTACGTCTTCAACTTGTACAGAACGCTGCGGCCCGATTTTTAACAAGCACGTCTAGACGTGAACACATTACTCCTGTGTTGTCGTCACTCCATTGGCTTCCAGTCCGTTTGAGAATTGATTTTAAACTTCTGTTGTTTGTTTTTAATGCCATCAATGGCCTGGCTCCCTCTTACTTGTCTGAGATTTTAACTATTCGTGATCATGGTAGGGCCCTGCGTTCTTCGGGTCAGCTTCTGTTAGAAGTTCCAAGGTCGAGATATAAACAGTGGGGTGATCGTTCTTTTGCTGTCGCTGCTCCCAGACTGTGGAACAATCTGCCCCCTGACATTCGCACCACTATTGAGCCCGGCCTTTTTAAATCAAAGTTGAAGACCTACTTTTTTAGATTGGCATACAATCCTGACTAAGGGAGTCTTGTTTTTGAGGGGTGCTTCGTTTTGTCGGTTTTATTTCATGTACTTCTGAAAGGCTTTTGGTAATCTGCAGTACAGTGGCACCTTCCGCAGTCAAAACCTGTGTTTTTATGCGTTTTGGTGTTCTGTTTTATGGCTTTGAGGTAAAGCACTTTGGGTACCTTTTGGTTATTGTAAAGGGCTATATAAATAAAATTTAATTGATTGATTGATTGATTGATTGATTGATTGATTGATTGAAACTGGCCAATAAATGGATAGGAAGTGCTAAATCATTGTTAAAATCATTTTACAAAAAATTAACCACATTCTCAGGGCCTCTGCATGCTCTTGCGACAAGGCTTTCGCAGATAGCTTTTCGCAGACAGTTGTAATTTATCGCTGAGCGGGGAGTAATAGGCGTGCGCGATGTTATTCACCGCCACAACGCAAGGGGGCGCGAAGTCGCGAAATCGCTAGGAGTAGTTGGTGGGTGTGGTTAGTGGAGTGTTTATCCTCCGGTTACTTATAATGACTAGAACTGGAGTCGTATAGATGTACGTACTTCCTCGATCAACTGCTCTTCGTGCTGCTCCATCTTCGCTCGTGTTTTTAAAAATGGCGGCGTGAAAACAAACCAAACCGGGAAAGTAGGGAAGCGGAAGTGCGTGTACAGCGGATGTAGAGTGGACCAATCAGAGCCCTCTTGTCTGCGACGCTGTCTGCGAGGCTTCTGCGGTGGTCACAATTTTTGGGAGGTGCACGCAGAGCGTCTGCGAAGGTGGGGGGGCTACGCAGACACTATCTGCGACGCCGTCTGCGAGAACTGGGTTGTCAGCATAAATTGGCCTTTACTGTACATATCTTTGTCAATGTGAGACTCATTTGACATTTCAGTTGAGACTGATGCACCTATTGTGTATCCCTGAATTAATTATATTTTTTTCTGTGTGAGAAAAATAAATGAACTTCCATGCATAAACAAAATACCCAATTACAATAAATACATAATTTTTTTTACAGTACATATAAGGTTAATTGGGTGAAACCACTCCAATCAATGCACGAGCTGGTGCGCGTGCCCGAGACTGGCACTACAAAGCCACCCCGGCCTCCGTAGTTCGGGTCCTTTGACCCAGGAACCCGGAAGTCCTGCAGTAAAGAACCACAGGGAAGCAACGGGAGAATGCAGCTCTCGCCTATACAATCACAGATACATAAAATAAAAGACCTGAACTTAACTAATGTGTGTGTGCGCACTGTTATATGATTACTGTAACCGTGTATGGTCAGAAAAGGCAATAGATAAGCGTAACCGTTGCACAATAACGCTACAAACACCCGCAAAGTTATTTAGCTGTTGGCTAGCTGCAGCTTGTAGCTTCCAACGTTACTGTGTGTCAGTATAGTGTAGTGTAATGTGGTGCGGTGTAGTGTAACACAGGGATAGACCTCAATCTGCAGAGCTCTGGATCACAATCTGTAGCAGCCGGCCGGATGGTTTTCTATTGCAATCGCGTGGCCACTTCAAGTAGCCCCATATGCATTCGTTTAATGGTCTTCTGCGTGTTAAATAGTTATAAATTTATAATAAAGTGAATACAATGTATTTGGTGTATACTGATGAAGTTACTTTTTTTTTTTGGCCAAGGGAAGGGCGACGGGCCAGAATTATACCGTGGCAGTGCGCCACTTTAAAAGCACCCGTGGAGAACACTGGAAGTGTATATTAACAAGCTGTTTACCCTCGAGTGGACTGCTATCATTACCCATACTGTAGAACTTCTGACTGAAATGTACTGTAGTTTTCATGATGGTGTGTAGAAATTCTCAAAAAGAAATTTGAATTTATTTCACATATACAGTAACTTTTTTTAAAAATCGTCCTCAGGAATCAGAGAGGCAAAAGCATACATGTTCAGTCCTGCTGCATAAACAAGAGGAGCTAAAAGAGGGAATCCGTCAGCGAGACGAACTTATTGAGGTGAGGTTTCTTCTCGATTCACATTGAGCTCACACTAGTAGAATACATTTAATCACAGATGGTATAAATGTTGTAGGTCAGAGCTTTTCAAAGTGTGGGGCGCGCCTCCCCTAGGGGGCGCCAGAGTTCTTCGGGGGGGCGCAACGTGAGGAAAAATAAACCAGAATAAGTTACTATTGCAGACATTTAGCGAACTTCAGCTAGCCTTTGCCAGAGACAAAATGAACTGATTTTTAGTACCTAAAGCTACAGTGAGTGAGGAGACAGAGTCTGGGCCAAGCAAAAAACCAGACCCTCCAGGATGTTGCGATTTGCAAATTCAACCAATCCCCGCGAATTCAGGGCGGTGTTGCAATTATATCCAATCACCGCAACCTTCCCGCAAATTTGACCAATCGTTGGCGTCGTCTTGAGGTGACGTCGACAAACTACCTTCCGCCTTACTTCCGTGTATACGTTCAAGAGAAGCAGCATGCGCGCAGTGTTGCCAGATTGGGCGGTTTCAAGTGCATTTTGGCGGGTTTTGAACATATTTTGGACTGGAAAACGTCAGCAGTATCTGGCAACACTGCATGTGCGAGTCAGTGTTTATACTGTATAGCAGGGGTCTTCAATCCTATCCGCAAAGGGCTGGTGTAGCTGCAGGCTTTCATTACAGCCAAATTGAAGGCTCACTTGATTGTTGACTGGAGACGAGGGTGAAATGATTAAACAAGTGAAATCAGGTGTAGCTCCTGCTTGGTTGGAATGAAAGCCTGCAGCCACACTGGCCCTTTGTGGATAGGATTGAAGACCCCTGCTGTATAGGCTTAAATTCTGTTACTGAAAGTGTGTTATGTTTACAGTGAAGGACTGTGTGCACTTTACATTATTTTTTTACTTAATACAAGAAATTAATGGATGCCAACATTTTTGCCAAAATGGCATTTTATTTTCCATTGTTTAGGCAGCTTCAGCATCATACTGTGAGATTCTGCTCAAATTGTTTTTTTTTCTTCTATGAAGCCATTTATTTTATTAGTTTATAATTATTGTTTAATTTAGTCTTCAGGAGAGACTGCCTGCACACAGTACTAGTATTAATAGTTTTTTTTTCTTACATGAAAGCTGAGGCATTTATATTATATTTTAAGGTAACTTCATGTTGTGCTGTGAGGTTCTCTGCACTTTAACTTTTGAACCAACAGGTGCATTTGGATCAGTAAAGCCTATTTTTCTGCATTTTTGTCGTCCTGGTAATCTTTTATATTGGTAAAGGTTGTTTATAGGATCATTTCTCAGTGTCTTTGTTTTTTTTAATCAATAGTTTTTCAGTAATAACTTAATATTTAACATATCACTCAATTTTAATCACAAAAAGAGAAAATCGCAACAATTTCTCGCAACTTTCACTTCCTCCCGCAATGTAATTGCAACAAAAACCTAAAAAACACCGCAACTTTCATCGCGATTTTTTGGAAAAAAACCCGCAACATCAGACATTTTAGCCCGCAACAATCACAAAAAAGGCCCGCGGAATCCTGGGGGGACTGAAAAAAGAAGGAAGTATGACCACGATTATTTAAAGTTTGGATTTTCATGGACTGGATCTGAAGATGCTCCACTGCCACAATGTGTTGTCTGCCAAGAGGTGCTAGCTAACGATGCTATGAGATGTTTAAAATGTGTAAAACAAGATGTTTAAAAAAAAGCACAGATGTTTAAGATGTGTAAAAGAAAAAAATAATGTGTACAACAACCATTTTTTTAAAATACGAATGGAACATTAAGTATAGCAACAACAAAAATTTTAGGGGGGGGGGCGCTGTTGTTTATTTGCTCTCCGAGGGGGGGATGACTCTCCCACACTTTGAAAACCCCTGTTGTAGGTTTTTCTTTTGCAAAACCATGAGTAACAGAGTCCATATGCAGGCCCTTTCTCTCTTCTTGTGTCTTCTGTCTTGCTTCTGTCCAGTGCTTATTCCCTTCCATTTCATGCCTCTCCATTTGAACACTACTTTTCTAGGCAAACCAGAATATTCAGTTGAAGTTAGATACACTCACGAGGGAGGCGTTTGACCTACAGGAAACTGTTAACTGGAAGGACAAAAAGATTGCGGTATGAAGATCTGAGCAACATCAGGGGTTTTATAAGCATGCTTTAATGGACCTTCAGTACTTGAGTTGGTTGTTTGTTTGTCTGTGTGTGGATGCACACTCACTGCCCATTTTATTAGGAACACCTGTATATACAGTTACTTAATCAGCGAAATATTTGGCAACAGCACAAACTCGTATAGATACTTCAGTGAATATACAGGTGTTCTTAATAAAGAAGACAGAGAATGTATATTAGACTGATCTACGTTCATTGTCCACTTTATTAGAAACACCTGCACATTATTGTATTAAAATTTATTTCTATCGAGGACCATGTACATTAATCTCAAACAAGGAGAAGAGATGCTTTGTACACGTGAAGGGAGCAATAAAACACAGAACAAAACCTAACATCACCACTACAAATAGGCCAACATACAGTTCATAAACACCCCCCAACACACACACTAACACACATCACTTCTCATCTCATTATCTCTAGCCGCTTTATCCTGCTCTACAGGGTCACAGGCAAGCTGGAGCCTATCCCAGCTGACTACGGGCGAAAGGCGGGGTACACCCTGGACAAGTCGCCAGGTCATCACGGGGCTGACACTTATGGCCCTTTTCCACTACCCTTTTTCAGCTCGCTTCAGCCCGACACGGCTCGCGTTTCGACTACCTCAGAGCAGCACGACTCAGCTCGCTTCAGCCTTACTCAGCACCCAAAACTCGCACGGTTTTGGAGTGGGGCTGAAGCGAGCCAAACCGAGCCGAGTGGGGCTAGGGGCGTGAAGAGACACTCCCCTGTGCACTGATTGGTGAGGAGGAGTGTCCTCACATGCCCACACACGCCCTGCGAGCACGCTGGGATCTGTAAACACCGTAAACCCGGAAGAAGAAGAATTACGAATTATGAGAATTTCTGAAGCCTTATGCGCCTCGCCTCATCTATACGCTCTTGCCAGTATCTGTTGGCGTTGTCGGTGACAACAAGCCACAGCACCAAGACCAGCAACACTAACCACTCCATGTCCTCCATGTTTATTGTTTACTATCCAGGTCGTGAGACTACCGCTTAAAAGGTCACTGATGTCACTGTTTGCACCGCCTAACGACATCACGTGACGTCCACCCACTTTCGCTAACTCCACCCAATGTGTCCACCCACTTCCAGCCAGCACGGTTCAGCGCGGTTGTAGTCGAAATGCAACTCCAACAGCCCCACTCAGCTCGACTCAGCCCAACTCAGCACCGCATGGCTCAGCCCGACTCAGCCGCGTTGGTAGTGGAAAAGCGGCAATAGACACAGACAACCATTCACACTCACATTCACACCTACGGTCAATTTAGAGTCACCAGTTAACCTAACCTGCATGTCTTTGGACTGTGGGGGAAACCGGAGCACCCGGAGGAAACCCACGCGGACACGGGGAGAACATGCAAACTCCACACAGAAAGGCCCTCGCCGGCCACGGGGCTCGAACCCGGACCTTCTCGCTGTGAGGCGACAGCGCTAACCACTACACCACCGTGCCGCCCCAACACACTTCATGGAAATAAATAAAAAAATTAGATACATATCAAAATGATAAAAACGGGTAATCAGAAATGTGATATTAATGCTGGCAAGACCAGTTACTTAAAATCCTTTTTTTTTTTTTTTTTTTTTAAACTTCAAGAGGAAATATAGAAGTCTCTGTAGGTTTTCAAATTGGCGGAGTTTATACCGTTCTTTAATGGCTTTGGAGGAAAAGGCAGATTGTGCAAAGGCAGAACCGTGTTTAGGCATGCTACAGTCTCTCCTTGAAGCAGACCGTGACGCTTTGCTCGTTTTCTCAGAGCAGAGCTGAATAAAGCTCTTCAACGGTGGAGGAGCAGCATTATGAATGTTGTGCACTAATTGATTATCGGAGTACAAAATAAATTTGTCAAAGCTTAACTTTTTTTATTTAACAAGTATATCACAATGATGCTGTACTGGATTTCCTGTCTAGGACTTTAAGGGCTTTTTTATGAAGCGTTCTGATAGGTTTTAAAACAGCCTTGCTTGCCTGTGACCAACTTGATATAATAAAAGTAAGAAGAAGAAGAAAAAAGTCATTGCATCATCTTTGCCAGTTATCTTGTAACTAAAGTGAGATTATGATCTGATATGCCAGTAATTAGATTACTGTATATGTTTTTGATATATGACCAACGTTATTTGTGAAAATTAGGCCACACCAATTTAATTAGTTGGTTCTCGGAATCGCCACTTGAAAAAAAAAAAAATCGAAATCAAACTCCCGCCAACAGAAAAGGTCATGTGACGTGAGGTCACGTGACGCCGAAAACCAATCAAATCGCCCCTTTTGCTTTCGATAAAGACTTGTGGAAGAAACATGCCTGTGGAGGGGAATCCTACAAAGCCTGTGTTTGTGATTGTTAGGATATTCAGCGAACAGAAGCATAAAATCTTTGACAGGTGTGTTGAAATTCTGTTTAATGTTTTGCCTGTATTGTTTGGTCTATTTCCACTGCTAATTTTACCATCAGAGCATTTTTAAAATTTTATTTTTATTTCGCCCGCTCGCTTCATATTTTTCCTGAAAAAAATCAGAGAACCAACTAATTAAATTGGTGTGGCCTTAACTTCAGCAAGGCTTTTTAAGATCTTGTTATTCTTGTTGGATTCGCGATCATCTGAGCCAAGTGAAATTTATTGGTAATATCCTTTAACTTCTTTCTACGTATTTTATCGAAATGGTTCAGACTAAAAATGCCCATTAAGAGCACTTCTTTGCAATTACATTTTAAGAACTTATCCATTTCAGCTGATGGTTGAGAGTGTGCAGGTATTACACGGAGGGAGCAGATCAGCAGACTGTCAGCAAAGCCAAAACGTGCGACCGAAATCGGTGTCGGAAAACTAGCGAGGGTCAGGCAATCGGTGAACAACGTGATGTGGAAAAGACAGCGCAAAAACGGAGAGGAAATAGCAAAAGGTCAGGAAACGCTACAGACAGTCAGAAAAGATACCAGGCTCAGTATGTATTGAAATGACAGGACAATACTTCGCACTGGAGGGGGTGTGAATGAGCGGCTTAAATAGTGGAAGCGGTGATTAAGGAAATGCGTGACAGCTGTAGTTCAGTAGGCTGGGGATAGAGGGCACTGTGCATCATGGGAGTTGTAGTCCTGAGTGTTTGTAGTCTGCTCCTTCATACGGGGATTACTGACAATGCTTGATACAGTATAATTACATTAAAAGACATTACAAGGGAGAGACTAGTGGTAAACCCAAAGCATTCCAGAATATCATTTGGAAAAACAATTTATTTACATTGAATGTCTCTTTCAACATAGATCAGAACCACACTACCCTTGCGACATTTACAGTGGGGAAAATAAGTATTTGATACACTGCCGATTTTGCAAGTTTTCCCACTTACAAAGAATGGAGAGGTCTGTAATTTTTATCGTAGGTACACTTCAGCTGTGAGAGACAGAATCTAAAAAAAAAATCCAGAAAATCACATTGTATGATTTTTAAATAATTAATTTGCATTTCATTGCATGAAATAACTATTTGATCACCTACCAACCAGCAAGAATTCTGGCTCTCATAGACCTGTTAGTTTTTCTTTAAGAAGCCCTCCTATTCTCCACTCATTACCTGTATTAATTGTACCTGTTTGAACCCGTTACCTGTATAAAAGACACCTGTCCACACACTCAATCAGACTCCAACCTCTCCACCATGGGCAAGACCAAAGAGCTGTCTAAGGACACCAGGGACAAAATTGTAGACCTGCACAAGGCTGGGATGGGCTACAGGACAATAGGCAAGCAGCTTGGTGAGAAGGCAACAACTGTTGGCGCAATTATTAGAAAAAACTCCAAGATGACTGTCAATCTCCCTCGGTCTAGGGCTCCATGCAAGATCTCGCCTCGTGGGGTATCAGTGATCATGAGAAAGGTGAGGGATCAGCCCAGAACTACACGGGAGGACCTGGTCAATGACCTGAAGAGAGCTGGGACCACAGTCTCAAAGATTACCATTAGTAACACACTACGCCATCATGGATTAAAATCCTGCAGCGCGCGCAAGGTCCCCCTGCTCAAGCCAGCACATGTCCAGGCCCGTCTGAAGTTTGCCAGTGACCATCTGGATGATCCAGAGGAGGCATGGGAGAAGGTCATGTAGTCAGATGAGACCAAAATAGAGTTTTTTGGTATAAACTCCACTCGCCGTGTTTGGAGGAAGAAGAAGGAGGAGTACAACCCCAAGAACACCATCCCAACCGTGAAGCATGGGGGTAGAAACATCATACTTTGGGGGTGCTTTTCTGCAAAGGGGACAGGACGACTGCACCGTATTGAGGGGAGGATGGATGGGGCCATGTATCGTGAGATTTTGGGCAACAACCTCCTTCCCTCGGTAAGAGCATTGAAGATGGGTCGTGGCTGGGTCTTCCAGCATGACAGTGACCCGAAACACAGCCAGGGCAACTAAGGAGTGGCTCCGTAAGAAGCATTTCAAGGTCCTGGAGTGGCCTAGCCAGTCTCCAGACCCGAACCCAATAGAAACTCTTTGGAGGGAGCTGAAGCTCTGTGTTGCCCAGCGACAGCCCCGAAACCTGAAAGATCTGGAGAAGATCTGTATGGAGGAGTGGTCCAAAATCCCTGCTGCAGTGTGTGCAAACCTGGTCAAGAACTACAGGAAACGTCTGACCTCTGTAATTGTAAACAAAGGTTTCTGTACCAAATATTAAGTTCTGTTTTTCTATTGTATCAAATACTTACCGTAAAATACCAAATAATAGCCCGGGCTATTATTTGTCTCAATCACGTAAGAGACCCGGCGCGTATTAGAGACTAGGCAGCTATTTGGAACAGGCGATTAATTCCTTCTTCACAAACACCTTCCCCAAAATCTACCTCAAAACGGGGAAAAAATCATTCTCAGATAGGCCTACTTTTAACCAGTATAACTTAGTTTGTTTAGAGCTAGATTACAGATAGCACGGTGCCGACTTCGGGGAATTTTGAAGATGCAGAATGCATCTTCGCATGGCACAGTCGGGGTGGATAAAGGATAAATCACACACCTTTTCCTGTTAATGACTAGTTAAGCGCATGCTTTACAAAATAATCAAGAAACCACACCATTGTCTGTGCGCAGCACTGTGATTTAATTACTCTGCAAAGTTATGGTCACTTGCTATCACCCTCACCCATGCAGCCTCCCTCCACCCTTTGCGCTTCGCGATGTCTGTCAATCTGAAATTGCATGGAGGGCGCGACGTTGAAGCAACATAATTAGGGTGCGAAGTGTCAAACCAAAGGGTTTTTTCTTATGCTGAAAAATAAGTGACCTGCAGTGGCTACATCCTGTCATCTTGCATCACGTTTCTCTCCAAGACGTCTCCCTATTTGGCCGATATGAGCCTATTCCCCGAGTGAGTTGGTACGGTGGCTCGACCCCGTAGAAAACTTAAAGTTCGGATGAAAGTTAGTTGAATAGGTTACTGACTTGTAGGCCTACATGTTGCCTGCCTGACGCGTGCTTCTGCCCAACTTGCACGACAGATTACTTGTTGAAAAGGCCCCTTGGATTAGATTGGCCGCGAGCAGACTGAAATGCATGTTAGAACGCTCTCACCTTTTTTGTAAAGCGTCTTCCAGATCCGAATGGGTAAGGGCAAGTGAAATGGTATAAGGTCTTTAATAAAACTCAGTGTGTGCTTTGACGCATGCATTCGGCAATTTAGGTCGTTTAACAGAAGCAGCAGTCCAACCTTGGAAACCCGCAGTCCTCAATGTCACCCCACACGCTGGCTTTCGTTGGGTATACCCAAAGGGGTATTCTTCATTCGATGACGTAAGTGATATCCCACACACCCATGTCAAACGTAATTGGCTAAGACATCTGTCAAAAGTTACGGAGTTGCATTCCTCAAGAAATATTACGGTAGACCAAGATTATAACATTGAAATGGCATGTTTATTATCACGTAACAAAATGTTGTAAACAGTATTATAGAAATAATTTCATTTTGCATTCATTCATTCATTCATTCATTCATATTGTTTCGGTAGAAAACTATGCAATGCAAAATCGTTTAAACACCAGAAAACCAGAAAAGTGCTGGGCCTCAAGATTCTAGATAGAACGTTCGGACGCTTTTTTTTTTTTTTTTTTAGACCCCGGCAAGTATTCGGAACCGGCCTTTATTTGTCACAACACACGCGTACACCCGGCCGTTAAAGGGAACTCGGCGGTTAATTGGAACTCGGCTATTATTTGGTATTTTACGGTATTTCATGCAATAAAATGCAAATTAATTATTTTAAAAATCATACAATGTGATTTTCTGATTTTCTTTTTTTTTTAGATTCTGTCTCTCACAGTTGAAGTGTACCTACGATAAAAATTACAGACCTCTCCATTCTTTGTAAGTGGGGAAAACTTGCAAAATCGGCAGTGTATCAAATACTTATTTTCCCCACTGTACAATCTCATTGATACTGTAGATGCTATAACCTGGAATACTAAAAACACCTGATGGAGTTGTTTCAGTTAACCATGTTTACACAGATAATCGAGGTTAGGGTCTGACAATAAATCTTCAAGTTGTTCTGTCTTTGAGACAGTACTCCTTATGTTTCATCATCATTTGTGTGATCCCTTATCATGTCAGTTGGTAAGTGCCAACCATTGAAGCATCGAGGGCTATCAAACTTTTGCGGCCATGAGGAGGCTTGTACACCGGGCAGGTGTCAATCACATGTTCAGTGGTTTACGGTTTCCCAAAGGTACGTAAATTTGAACTCTCTGGTCCAATTCTGAAGAGGAAGGAACAGATTTTGCCAAAGCCAGTGCGTAGCCAGTTCAGCCGGACCCATGATTGACGTGGGAGCTGGCATCCAGCAGGTTTGCTAGATGGTTCTTGGATAAAAGGCTGGTATTGCATATCTGCCATTCTTTCCTCCATCTGTCCTCCACCCAGGATGGTGATCCTTATATTTCACTGTCCACCAAGAATCCCCTTAGGTTTTACTTTCAGGTCCCACAGCACGTTTGTACGATTTACAGTCCGAAACATCTTGGTTTTCTGTCGTTTTATGATTGTGGCATTGATTATGCATAGCATATTTGTTGAAGTTGAGGGACCAGTGGCTAGCAATCTGTACTTTGCGTCGTCCAGTATATGAATTAGGTATATGAATTAATTTCAGAGTTATCTTATGCCGCTTTTCCACTACAAACGCGGCTGAGCCGTGCCGTGCCGAGTCGAGCTGAGTCGGGCTGAGCGGGGCTGTTGGAGTTGCATTTCGACTACAACCGCGCTGAACCGTGCTGGCTGGAAGTGGGTGGACACATTGGGTGGAGTTAGCGAAAGTGGGTGGACGTCATGTGATGCCGTTAAGCAGCGCAAACAGTGACATCAGTGACAGTGGCGGAACAAGTCAGAGCCGGGCCGGGGGCGGGGCAAATGACCGGGCCCTTTATTAAAGCTTATCATAACATCATTTTAGGCTACAAAATGTCCGCAACTGCGGTGTTTACCAATTTCAACACTACCGGGTGCAACTATGTTATTTAGTACATCAAGTCCTTCAAACGAACATGTAACTCAGAAACAAAAAACATTAGGATACTGTACATGGCTCATAATAAAACATCAATAGCCTATACTGCGCACATTATTTGAAGGGCATACGAATGAGCGCTCAGAGGTTGCAACGCTGACAGGAAGAGTCAGAAATAAAAGGAGGGCGGTGCAAACCTCACTGAATGCACTGTGTTTACCAATTTCAACACTACGGGGTGCAACTATTAGTTTGTACATTAAGTCCTTCAAACGAACATGTAACTCAGAAACAAAAAAAACATTAGGCGACATACTGTACATGGCTCATAATAAAACATCAATAGCCTACTGCGCGCATTATTTGAAGGGCATACGACGAGCCTTGTGCTCCGCGAACTCGTCCACGATGCTCTGTATGTCACTGATTCAGTGAGCTTTTAAGCGGTAGTCTCACGACCCGAATAGTAAACAATAAACATGGAGGACATGGAGTCGTTAGTGTTGCTGGTCTCGGTGCTGTGGCTTGTTGTCACCGACAACGCGGACAGATACTGGCAAGAGCGTATAGATGAGGCGAGGCGCATAAGGCTTCAGAAATTCTCGTAATTCATAATTATTCTTCTTCCGGGTTTGTGGTGTTTACAGATCCCAGCGCGCTCGCGGGGCGTGTGTGGGCATGTGAGGACACGCCTCCTCACCAATCAGTGCACAGGGGAGTGTCTGCTCACGCCCCCAACCTCAGTCGGCACGGTTTGGCTCGCTTCAGCCCCACTCCAAAACGGTGCGAGTTTTAGGGGCTAAGCACGGCTGAAGCGAGCTGAGTCGTGCTGGTTTTTGGTAGTCGAAACGCGAGCCGTGTCGGGCTGAAGTGAGCTGAAGCGAGCTGAAGTGAGCTGAAAAAGGGTAGTGGAAAAGGGCCATTATATCGTAGCGATGTCAGATTGTTCTCCGCAGGAGAGATGATTAAAAATGGTTTCCATAACTACCGTAGGACCGCAGATGACCGATACATGTTGGAAGTCATCTGCTCTTATTAGTCGCTAGTCTTCAGGTCCAGGTGTGGTTTGGAAGCTGTCACCTCAAGCTAACTGGTATTCTCCATGCCCAGAATTAAGTTGGATATCCCCAGAGAGCAGGAGAATAATACAGAGAAAAATGGCAAACCTCCGGTCTCCAGAGGGAGAAACTCCTTTCCTATTAGCATGGCCAAGCTGATGGTGTTTAGCTGAGGCTCACCCATTGGGTAACACAATGGAGTAATGGAGGTGTAATGGCTCCATGAGTCGAGTAGGGGCTGGAGAGTAAGAGGCTGTCCACACGGCAACGGATTCAGGTGAATCTGATAAAATTTTTATCGTTTCGGCCTGGCGTCCACACAGCACCGGCGTTTTGGGTGCCCCAAAACGAGAATGGGTTCCAGAGTGGAAAAATCTGGCAACGGCGCCGTTGCGAAGTCGTCTGGATGAGTAGAACGGATTTGTTTACGATGACGTCACAACCACATGACTAGAACAAGCAGCACTCTCGCTGTTTTGTATGAACCACTGCATTGCATTCATTTTTGTATACAGCTTTTCTTTTAAATAAACAAGTAACTGAACCATTTCTTGAATTTCTTTTTTTTATTGGATAAGACTGCTTTTCAAAATGTTCACACACAATATAAAAAGTTATATAAATTATATAAAAATGCTTTTCAAAATGTTCACACACAATAAGAAAATTAAGTTATATAAAACTATGCACACTAATAAAACTAATTTGTACACACAGAAGGCACGATTTCCTCGCGTAGTCGCAACCATCTTGTTGTTGTGTGCTTGTTCCTGTGAGTGCCAGTAGAAGAAGGGGTTTATGTGCATGCGTCCTACTTCTTCTATTGTTCTGGTGTCTCCGATGGGACCGTCTTACAGCGCACGTAGAGGTGTGGCATGTGTATTGCATCGTTTTCAGCAAGCGTTGCGTTGCCATATGTACCTGATATTTTACTGATCCGTTGCCCATGTGGACGCGATATTTTTTTTAATAAAACCTCGTTGCCATTGTCGTGTGGATGTAGCCCAAGAGACTCTCCCAGTTTCTCAACACAGCGTGATGAACGCAGGCAGGCAGTATGCCAGCTTCCCCACAGAGGTAAGACAGCAACAGTCAACAAATCAAATCAAAGTCCTTCCCACGCCACGTGGTACATAGGGCGGCGCCGATCTCCGTTTCCGTAGCCCTCGGCCTCTCGCCTATTACATAGCTAGAGTTACAGTGGGGGGCTAGTCCTCTGGTAACCACGAGAGTTTGACTCCCCACTCGCATCTGTATTGCAGCCTGCCTTGCCAGACGGTAGAAGGTACCGTACCATTTTTTATGATGGTCTTTGGTATGACCCGACTGTGAGTAGAACTCGCAATCTCCCGATCGAGAGGCGGACACGCTAATCACTAGGCCAACTCGCGATAGTCAACAAATGCAGGTTCAGAATTGCAGCGTGTGATAGCTCTTAAGGTCTTTTATTGATCAAGTAGAGCAACTAGGATGACAACTTTTTGTTCATCGTAGTAAAAGTTAAGGATGTACCCCCAGAAGATATTAGGTGAGACAACAGCACCTGCCAGGTTGTCAAAAACACCGCCCGCCATTTTCCTCAAAATGCTGTTGTTGCATCAGCCAATCACATGGCAGCAGAGCAATACAAAGAAATCATGTAGAATCAGGTCAAGAGCTTCAGGTAATGTTCACTTCAAACAGTGGAATGGGGAATATGTGATATCTGTGACACAAACTGTGGCATCGTTGTTGGTACCAGATAGGCTGGTTTGAGTATTTCAGAAACTAATGATCTCCTTGGATTTTCACACACAATAACCTGTAGAGTTTGCACTGAATAATGCGAAAAAGAAAAAACATCCCGTGAGCAGAGGGTCTGCAGGCTGAAACGCCTTATTTATGAGAGATCCGAGAAGAATGAACAGACTGGTCTGAGCTGACAAAGTCTGTAGTAACTCAAATAATCGTGCTTTACAACCGTGGTGAGCAGAAAATGGTCTGAGAAAGTATAACACATCAAACCCCGAGGCGGATGAGACCACATCAGATTCCCGTCCTGTCAGACAAGAACAAGGATCTGAGGCTATCATGGGCACAGACTCACCAAAACTGTACAATTGAAGACTGTAAAAAATAAAAAAACAGCTGATTTTTTTTTTTTTTTTTTAATCTTATCTTCATTTGTCCAGTTTCAGTGACCCTGTGCCCACGATAGCCTCAGATGCTTGTTCTTGGCTGACAGGAGAGGAACGCAGTGTAGTCTTCTGCTGTTGTAACCCATCCACCTCAAGGTTCAATGTTTTGTGCATGCTGAGATGCTTTTCTGCTCACCATGGTTGTAAAGAGTGTTTGAGTTACTATACCCTTTCTGGCAGTTCAAACCAATCTGGGCATTTTCCTCCGACCTCTTTTATCAGCAAGTCATTTCCACCCACAAAATTGCTGCTCAGTCAGTGTTTTTGTTTTCGTGCCATTTTGTGTAAACTCTAGAGATGTATTCTTTCGATTACGTTCATTATGTCTTATATTAAATATAGTTAGTTTTTTTTTTCTTTTTTATCAGACATCTAGTTTTTAGGTTTGTTTACCTGACATGTTTCGACGTACGACTGTCGTCTTCCTCAGAGCGTCACCGGATGTTATTGGTGACGCATCTTTTATCAGCTGATGTTTCCGAAGGCGTGGCCTTCCTGTCTGGTTTGACAGGTCGGTCACGCCTTCTACTGTCTGTTCGTCCCCTGCAAGATGGCACTCCAGGTATGGGAGAGCATGTATGCTCCCTCATCCCGGTTGATGGTCCTCGGGCTTCGCTTACGGATCTCCATGGCCTCCCTGATCCAGCGCTGATGTTTATCTTCTGTGCAGATGACTCTGGCATTCCCCCAGTCCATAATATGATTTTCCCTTTTGCAGTGATCTGTTATAGCTGACTTATAATTTTCCTGTTGTGCCTTTTCTTTTATTGTTCAGGTTTGTCTTGTAGCTGTCTCCTTTTCGCACTCTTTCTTATGTTCATTTTTTATTGTGTTGAAACTCCTTCCTGTCTCGCCGATGTAAGTTTTGTTGCATAATTGACATGGAATCTCATATTAAACAATAAAAGAAAAGGCACAACAGGAAAATTATAAGTCAGCTATAACAGATCACTGCAAAAGGGAAAATCATATTATGGACTGGGGGAATGCCAGAGTCATCCGCACAGAAGATAACAAACATCAGCGCTGGATCAGGGAGGCCATAGAGATCCGAAAGCGAAGCCCGAGGACCATCAACCGGGATGAGGGAGCATACATGCTCTCCCATACCTGGAGTGCCATCTTGCAGGGGACGAACAGACAGTAGAAGGCGTGACCGACCTGTCAAACCAGACAGGAAGGCCACGCCTTCGGAAACATCAGCTGATAAAAGATGCGTCACCAATAACATCCGGTGACACTCTGAGGAAGACGACAGTCTTGCGTCGAAACATGTCAGGTAAACAAACCTAAAAACTAGATGTCTGATAAAAAAGAGAAAAAAAAACCTATCTAGAGATGTGTGTGTGAGAGAATCCCAGGAGATCAGCTGATTAGATAATGGCACGAGTGTGCATGTGTACAGGTGTTTCTAGCAAAGTGAACAATGAGTGTGCATTATCAGAAGGCATATCAGGTGAAAATTCAAATTCAGTCCAAATTGCTTGAAACTGCTCTCGTCGAATTCGGAACTGAATGCAAAACAACATGCTTCTAACAGAATTAAAATATGTTTATCCATTCTTGAGATGTTACAAATCAAAGATTGAAGAAACGGCTTAATTTTTAGAAAACGGCTGTAATGTTATGCATTCAGATCACAGGGTCCAAAATGGGCCTCTTTAATGAATGAGATCAAATGTTTTTTCTTAATAACTTTTTTTATTTTTCAAGATATTTACATGGAAATTGGCAGGCACAGAGATGGTTGTATACGGAGTACAAAATTTGAAAAAGTAGTAAAAAAAAAAAATTATGCTAATTAGGTAAAACCATTAAACCGGTACACTCTCTTCTTCAAAGTTTCACCAGATGGCTTTATTTGTGCAATATAAAGCTGATCTTAACTCTCATTTATACATCACAAAGAAGGAGAATCCATCCATCCATCCGTTATCTGTAGCCGCTTATCTTGTGCAGGGTCGCAGGCAAGCTGGAGCCTATCCCAGCTGACTACGGGCGAAAGGCGGGGTACACCCTGGACAAATCACCAGGTCATCACAGGGCTGACACAGACACTACGTTCACACTGCAAGGCTTAATGCTCAATTCCGATTTTTTTGTGAAATCCGATTTTTTTGTGAGGTCGTTCACATTAACAAATATATGCGACTTGTATGTGATCCTCAGTATGAACGAAAAGCGACCTAAAAGTGTTCCGCATGCGCATTGCAGGATACGACGACGTCACACGCAGTGAGCATGGCCAGTGTTTACGGAAGTAACCTAAAGTTTCCTGTCTATGACAGTAGCCAGCATGGAGTACCTGGCGATGATGCAGTTGTTGTTGCGACGGAGCCAGAACATGCACAATAGCCTGATGTTAAGGAGGAGGTTGAGAAGGAAGAGGGCAAGGGTTTTGGCTCAGGCGTTCTGCGGGGTAGTGACTGCAACCTCCGTTCAAAGGAACATCAAAGCCATGTTGTTGTAACTTTTTTTGAGAGACCCGCCGCCTACTTCAGCGCAGAATAGTGACGTTTGTGGCTTGTTGATGACGTGTAAGTCGGATGAATGCGACCTGGCGGTTCAGACTGAAGTCGCATATGAAAAGAAAAGATCGGATAGGAATCGGAATTAGGACCACATATCCAAACGGCCTGGGTCGGATTTGAAAAAATCGGATCTGTGTCGTTCATATTGTCAATAAAAGATCGGATACAGGTCACATATGGGCGAAAAAATCGGATTTGAGTCACTTCAGCCTGCAGTGTGAACATAGTGATAGACAGACAACCATTCACACCTACGCTCAATTTAGAGTCACCAGTTAACCTAACCTGCATGTCTTTGGACTGTGGGGGAAACCGGAGCACCCGGAGGAAACCCACGCGGACACGGGGAGAACATGCAAACTCCACACAGAAAGGCCCTCGCCGGCCCCGGGGCTCGAACCCAGGACCTTCTTGCTGTGAGGCGACAGCGCTAACCACTACACCACCCAATCGATGTTAATTACAATTACAACTTAGAAATACAGTTATAAAATATACATAAGTAAGCATTGACTGTCATTCATATCTACCATTCTCTGTCAAAATAAAAAAGTAATCAAGTATTATTTCTAATCCCCTCTTTGTGCTCTGTCGGCCTTTGTATTTCTAAGTAGGGCCTACTAGTGTTTATATGCAAGAATATAAATGATTATTTTGATTAATATTCACAGCTTTCAAGGCTAACCTTGAAAAAACTGTGTGAGCCACCTCCAGTAAACAATTCCAATCGATTGACTTGAAATTGACACTCACGTGTCTGACTTCCATTTTTTTAACTATCATTCCGACCACTAAGATCTCAATATTTCTTATCAAAACAACTACAGTTATATTCTAAAATAGTTATTTATTTACACAAATCAGTTTGATTTGAAAAAATAAGTAGATAAAGCTATGAAAACTCACTTCAGAGTTTCCTGTGAATCATCAGAACTAACCGACAGAAAATTCTGCTGAATTTCATCCGAAACAGTGAGAACTAGAGAACGTCCCTATAAAAGTTATCTGATTGATTGATATCCGTGAGTAATCCAGTCAGAAACCGATCAGAAGAGAGCGAGCCTGACCGCTTTCCCGTGACTCAAAAAGCACCAGCAGTTTCCCGACGTCACGCGAGCAGAGTGTGTGCCCTGTTGTCCCAACTTCAACCTGCCGTTACTCTCAAAGTACTGAACAGATTGTAACGAGATACATTTCTTTGGAAAGCAGAGGTTATAAGCTTTCTGATGATGGTATTGACGATAGAAAATCTTCAAGAGTTTAGCAATGACCGATATGGAAATTTAAATGTGCGTCTGTAAGCACAATTTTCACAGCACGGCCAGCGAGCGTCTGATATGCCTATTATCAGTCTAATATACACTCACCGGCCACTTTATTAGGAACATCTGTACACCTGAAGCTCTTTGTCTGTATCTGCATGATTTTTATGCCATGCACTGTCGCCACATAATCAACTGATATTAGATAACTGCATGAATGTGCAAGTATGCAGGTGTTCCTGATGAAATGGACGGTGAGTGTATCTATATTAGCATATACAGTGATTAGCCATAACATTATGACCACTCACAGGTGAAGTGAATAACATTATCTTATTACAATGGCACCTGTCAAGGGGTGGGATAGATTAGGCAGCAAGACAACAGTCAGTTCTCAAAGTCGATGTGTTGGAAGCAGGAAAAATGGGCAAGCGTAATGATCTGAGCGACTTTGACAAGGGCCAAATAATAATAATAATAATAATAATGTTAAATTTATATAGCGCCTTTCAAAAAACCCAAGGACACTTTACAATTATAGACAAGGAAAGAGAATAAATAAATAAAAAGTAAAAAGTCCACCAAGTAGGGGTCAGGATGTAATTCCAGTGGTGTAGCAGCCACAGTCCCACCAAAAGGCGCACGAAAACAAGTCCCACATCTCCAGCACCGCCGCCGTCAGCAAGATCACTCGAACACCACGCCGTGGATCCACAAAGTGAGCAGAGAAGCTCCGCCATGCAGAGCGCTGGTGTGTCCCAAACCGCCTGCACAGCTGCCGTGACACCACCGAACAACATCGCTCAGAACATCACGCCAAGCGTTAAAGCGCAGAGCGCTGGGCAACCACAATGTAAAATGAGCAACGAGCTCACTGCAGTCCACCCCTGGGAGCACAGGCATCGTCCACGGCGAACCAAGGCCTGGAGGGAACCGACGCCCAAAACTGGGTCCAGAGCTACACCACAACCGGCAGACAAAACACTCAAACAAACATCAAACTACACAAACACACAGAAAAAAAAATAGAAAAAGAAATAAAATAAAATAAAAAAGCTCCGGTGAGAAGCGGCAGCCAGAACGCGCACGACATACTCTCAACCGGAAACGGAAACGAAAAAAAAAAAAGACACCGGGATAGGCTCCCGGTGTAATAAATAAATAAATAAATAGTGATGGCTAGATGACTGGGTCTGAGTATCTCCTAATGGCACGTGTTGTGGGGTGTTCCCGGTATGCAGTGGTTAGTACCTACCAAAGGTGGTTTGAGGAAGGACAACTGGTGAACTACCGAAAGTGTCATGGGCGGCAAGGGTCATTGATTCGCATGGAGGCACGAAGGCCACCCTATATGGTCCAATCCCACAGAAGAGCTGCCGTAGCACAAACTGCTGAAAAAGTTAATGCTGGTTAAAACAGAAAGGCGTCAGCATTGATTTTTTTTCAGCAGTTTGTGCAACAGTCGCTCTTCCGTGAGATCAGACCATATAGGGTGGCCTTCGTGCCCCCATGTGAATCAGTGAGCCTTGGCCACCCATGACCCTTTCGCTAGTTCACCGGTTGTCCTTCCTTAAACCACCTTTGGTAGGGTACTAACCACTGCATACCGGGAACACCCCACAAGATGTGCCATTTTGGAGATGCTCAGACCCAGTCATCCAACCATCATAATTTGGCTCAGATCCTTATACTTGCCCATTTTTCCTGCTTCTAACACATCAACTTTGAGAACTGACTGTTCTCTTGCTAATATATCCCACCCTTTGACAGGTGCCACTGTAATGAAATAATTAACAGTTATTCCATGAAATCGAGTCGTACACGAGCTGATAGCCGATGCGGCGCGTAGCACCGAGTTGGCTATAAGCCATGTATGACGAGATTGAGTGGAATTGCTGTTTTATTCTATCCACAATCGCTGGATTTTGAGAAACAAGAGCATTTTTATTTTTTGCAAATCGATAAATAAAAGCTTTATACAAAACGTCCAACAAAATCATTTCCACTTAGAATGTAAACAAACCGGCGAAATCACAGTAGCAATTTGTGGAAAAAAAAATGCTATAATAATTCTTGAAAAATAAAAAAAGAAGATATGTTCTTACCATCAGAATTCCATATTTTGAGCGCTTTTTTTTAATTTTGGGGGGTTTTGTTTTCGAATAGAGTTTTTATTTCATCCTCGGTTGGTTCAGTAACACACTCCGCCCTTTTCTTCTTCTTCGTCGTCGTCTTCTTCTTTAGGGTTTTTTTGGCGGCTGGCAACTTAAAGGTGCATTACCGCCACTGACTGGGTTGGAGTGTGGAGCAGGAGATATTGGGGCGGAGGAGACGCAACTATAGCTATTTCTCTTTCTTTTAAATACTTGATGACAAAGCCACCATTTTGTTTTTCTCTACTCTCGGTATATGAGCTGATATCCTACTAGTAGAGTAGCCAATCGGAGCGCGTGATTGCTCATATCCAGTGAATGTGGATAGAATAATCAATGTTATTCACTTCACCTGTCAGTGGTCATAATGTTATGGCTGATCGGTGTGTATTAGTCAAATATTGGTGTGTAATCCTAATTTTTTAAAAACAAGCATAACGAGATTGCATGTTTTACTATGCATTAAAAAAATGTTTTTTTCTCTATTTTATAATTTCTTAGTTTGCATTTACGTTGTTGACGTATCATCATAAATATTATTAAGCAAACCTTGCTCGTATTTATTGCTTGAAAATATTCTTTGTAAAACCAAATGGTGCACAAACAAAATACTTCATGGGATTAAATCACATGAAGACAATTTTTTATCATTATATTGACTGAGTGGTGCGCTTTTCTAATAAGCAAGTACACAGCACAAAATATTCAGTCAGAATTGTAACCTAATGATGCTAAATGGCCCCAGAACTGTCAGTGTTTTGTCGTGTCTGTAGCAGGCAATTTGAGTTCTGCAGTAATGTTTACTGCTGGAAAATCTACTGGGAGTCACATACGGACAACTATTAAAGAACAATTTGTATCTTTCCTAATCAGATATAGACAATGTAGGGCACTGTGGTTGGTTGAAGAGAGCAACTGGACTTGCTTGAAGATTCTTGAAAACGTTTCGCCTCTCATCCTAAAGGCTTCCTCAGTTCTGTCTGACTAACACTACGTTCAGACTGCAACCTGAAACGACCCATATCCGATTTGTTGTGAAATCCGATTTTTTTGTTAGGCCGTTCACATTACCAATTATATGAGACTTGTGTGCGATCTCCAATATGAACGGAAAACGACCCAAAAGTGTCCCGCATGCGCAAATTGACACGTAATAAGCACATCTACGTAAACAAAAAAAAAAACGCACTCCAAGTTTCCACCAAAGAGGCGGGATTAGCCAACGCAGAATAGTGACGTTTGTCTCTTGTTGATGACGTGTAGGTCACATGAATGCGACCTGTCCGGTCAGACTGCAGTCGCATGTGAAAATAACGGATATGCATCGGAATTAGGACCACATATCCAAGCGGCCTGGGTCACATGTGAAAAAAATCGGATCTGTGTCGTTCAGATTGTCAATAACAAATCGGATACAGGTCGCATATGGGCAAAAACATCGGATATGGGTCGTTTCAGGGTGCAGTCTGAACGTAGTCTAATAGGGAGTATCCAGTATTTATCCTCTCATGGATCATCATAGAATCCGAATGCTGATGGCTGCACTGTAGGTGGCTGATAAAAGATGTCATAGACACCCACCTCTGTTCAATGATGGTCGTTCCAGGTTGACAAAAAAGAACGATCCTCTCTGGCTAAGATGTCTGCCAGTTTTCTGGAAGTCCTCTCATACTCCCGCATCAGTCGAAGGGAACTCATCCCAAAGTGCGTAGAAACATATCTGTGACGAATCTCAGTCATCCAGGTACATAGTAATCTGTGGTTGGTTGAAGAGAGCAACTGGACTTGCTTGAAGATTCTTGAAAACGTTTCGCCTCTCATCCTAAAGGCATCCTTCGTCACAGATATGTTTCTACGCACTTTGGGATGAGTTCCCTTCGACTGGTGTGGGAGTATGAGAGGACTTCCAGAAAACTGGCAGACATCTTAGCCAGAGAGGATCGTTCATTTTTGTCAACCTGGAACGACCACCATTGAACAGAGGTGGGTGTCTATGACATCTTTTATCAGCCACCTACAATGCAGCCATCAGCATTCTGATTCGGATTCTATCAGTGCGTTTACATGCACATAGAGAAAATCGAATTTCTGCCGTAGCTCGACTGAAATCGAAGTTCTAAATGCCATGGAAACACCTTAGCTCGGCTGAAATCGAACCGAACTGGATTTCTCGTAATCGAGCTACGCGACCTAGATTATGTGATTGTAGCCGAGCTACTTCGTGCATGTAAACCCTATCGAGCTACGTAGTCGAGCTATTTACTTCAGCACTGCCCCTTCCGGAAGTGACGAGGCCACAAGCGGGAAACACAACAGCCTCGGTCGGCATGACAACAGTAGTAGTAGCGAGCAGCAGAAGAGGTCAGGAGGAACATCATCTCTCGATGTTGCTGTCCTCGTCGTCGTTCTTCTTGTGAACACGGAACTGATAACTTTGTTTATACTCTTGAATAGCTCTTCTTCATGACGACAACCGGAAGTGTACCAACACGATGGGGCGTGTAGCGCCACCTGTGGCTCGGGTGCACAATGTACCTCACACAATAGCTCGATTTCCTTGTGTGCATGTAGGATTGGATTCCTCTGGCACCCCTGCTGGGACCCTTAGCTCAATTACCGACAGTAGCTCGATTTGGATGTGCATGTAAACGCACTGACTGATGATCCATGAGAGGATAAATACTGGATACTCCCTATTAGTCAGTCAGAACTGAGGATGCCTTTAGGATGAGAGGTGAAACGTTTTCAAGAATCTTCAAGCAAGTCCAGTTGCTCTCTTCAACCAACCACAGATTACTATGTACTTGGATGACTGAGATTGGTCACAGATACAATGTAGGGCAATAAATTTTTTATTTATAATTTGCAGTGTATATCAAGAGCATTGAAATGTTTATGGTGAGGGTTTGGTAGACAGAGAACACATTATGCAATATTATGAAGGACAAAATCTACAAAAAACACAAGAGGATAAAGTATATCAGTTGAGATAAACATTTCTGTGGTGGCCCAGGAAGCCCTTCATTAATCACATTTTGACTATATCTAAAAATGTTCTACTCTATAGAATATTAGTCAAAAGTTTGGACATTCCCTGTAATTCAATGTTTTTTTTTCTTTATTGTTATTAATGTTGTTTCTCTTTATGTAGGTGAGCAGTTCAGATATTGAAATCTTTTTTCTCTCTCTCGGTTGTTGCTGTCATCACCTGAGGTTATTTGTTTGTGTATAGACATTGGTGAGGATGGCAGAATTGTTGTTTAGGCTCTGATAAGTCAATAACGTAAAATTGAAGGCGAGTGTACTTGCTTGTTCTCATGCCAGTAGCTCTGCAACAACTTGATCAAAGTGTTGCATTCACTGGGTGCAGAAATCGCACTTGATTTGACAAAGCGTGTATTCAGCAGAAAACTCCGTTTTTAGCCAGATGTATTTGAACAGAATTTCTCACGCCAGTACACATGTATGAATAAAGGTGAACAGAGCGAATTAAACACCTTTATATTTCTCTTTAACCTCAGCTTTTCTCTCACTCTGCCAATTTAGCTGTAACGCTGTGTGAATAAGCATGTGTCATCTTGTTCATGCCACTTTTCTGTACTTTCTGCGATGTCGACTTTGCATGTTAACCATGCAGTCTGTGCATGCTGACCGTTATGTCTTGTCTGCATCAACGTGGCCTGTCTTTCTCCACTTGTTCTCCTCATGGCTCTTCTCTCTTTCCTGCCCTGCTTTTGGCCAGGCTTTAGAGAGACAGAAAGAGTACTTTGATTGCATTAGGAATGAGAGGGATGAGCTCAGAGATGAGCTGGCTGACCTCAAGGGGAAATCCAAAACAGTAGAGGTATGTCAGTGCTGAAGACCAATAAATGGAGCAATGGATAAAAGACTTCTTAATGATGGGTTTTGTACATTTATAAATGTTCCCCCTTGAATTCTAGTTAATGTGTAATAGGGTGGTCCCAAAATTTTTTTTTTAGGATTTTGTTACGACCACCTTACCTTTTTTTTTTTTTTTTTTTTACATTGCCTAAAAGAAGTTATTGCACGAAATTTGGTTAAGATTGAACAATGTTTAGAGGTGCCACAAAGCCGTTAAAGTTTTCACTCAAGACACAATATAAAATAATGCGGCTTATTAACTGTTTCATATTAATACAAACAATACAGTAATATAACTTCCTGTGTTCAAAGTAACAATAGCTATTACTTGTCTGTGATTTTCTAAACCCTTCGGTATTATGGTATCTTGTGGAGATAAAAGAACACACTAAGGACTTCCCTAGCAGGAGGACGCTTTCTCCCAGACAGTTCCTTGGAAGTGGGACCAATTAACCAAACATAATTGTCCTTTCTGGTTTTGTGCTTTGCACCACCGGTACTACTTGTATTAGGCCAAGTTTACATTAGACCGTATCTGTCTCGTTTTCTTCGCGGATGCGCTGTCCGTTTACATTAAACCGCCGGGAAACGGGAATCCGCCAGGGTCCACGTATTCAATCCAGATCGTGTCAGCTCCGGTGCTGTGTAAACATTGAGAATACGTGGATATGCTGTGCCGAGCTCTAGCTGGCGTCGTCATTGGACAACGTCACTGTGACATCCACCTTCCTGATTCGCTGGCGTTGGTCATGTGACGCGACTGCTGAAAAACGGCGCGGACTTCCGCCTTGTATCACCTTTCATTAAAGAGTATAAAAGTATGAAAATACTGCAAATACTGATGCAAATACTGCCCATTGTGTAGTTATGATTGTCTTTAGGCTTGCCATCCTTCCACTTGCAAGTGGTAAGTGATATGCGCTGGGATCACACACACAGCGGCTCAGTCCCGAATCACTGCTTGTGCACTTCACTCGCGCGCTCTGTGAGCTGCGCAGGGCCGGAGTGCGCACCCTCCAGAGGGCACTCGCTGTTCAGGGCGGAGTGATTTGGAGCGCAGGATGCCTGCGGAGCCGAGCGTATCCGTGTATTGGTGTTGCTGTGTGCACGCAAATCGTGTATTGGCGTTGCTGTGTGCACACTAATCGTTTTAAAAACGTTAATCTGATGATCCGCTGATACGGTCTAATGTAAACCCCACCTTACTGTTGCTAGCCATCTGAAAAACATAGAAAGAAAAACATTCACAACTTCATCAGCATATTACGATCAGTGCTCATTGTTTAAGAAGCCCTTAGTGCATGAAAGTTAACCTTCTATCAGTCTATAAACTCTTCCTGCCTCTTCTTTTTCATAGACGTGGCATATTCCCTCTAGAACTGTGACTTTTTGGGGGTTTGAGATCTTCTCTGCAACAGTCTACGCACCAACTAATGTTAATGGCTTAACCCGATTTGCAACCTCGTGTGGCACCTCTAAATATTAACCAATTTTTCTGAAATTTTGCTTGTTGCCTTCTTTTAGCCTATATAAAAAAATGGTAGGGTGGTCGGAATGTTTTGGTAAAAAAAAAATTTTTCCCATACATTTCCAGACCACCCTAATGTGTAACTCTAGTTTATTTTAAATTGATTAAATTGACTTCTTTGCCATTAATCTACACGGAGTAACCCATAATGGCAAAGCAAAACCAAGTTTTTAGAACGTTTTGCAAATTAATTAAAAGCTTTTTTAGATTTCTCCTATCCGTCCTTTACAACTCCAATTCCAAAACACTCGGGACACTGTGTAAAACATAAGTAAAAACAGAATGTGAAGATTTGTAAATCACGGAAACCCTACATTTCATTGAAAATAATACAAAGACAACATATCAACTGTTGAAACCGAGAGATTTTATTGTTTTTTGAAAAATATATGCTCATTTTGAATTTGATGCCAGCAACACGTTTCATAAAAGTTGGGACGGTGTAACAAAAGACACACATGGCTACACTGGTAACACAATAATTGAAGAGTTTGGTTCCAAAATGCGATAAATCCACTATAATAAACTTGAGGGAAAAAAAGTATTTTCTTTCCAAAAAAAATTGGTAGCACGAAAACCACTATATTCTGTTTGAAACGTTAATATAACCCTATGAAGTTGTACTAACATTAAAAATCCAAATCTAGATTTTGATTTTTAATGTTAAAAATGTCTATATTAAAATTAATGTTAAATCTAGATTTTGGGGAAAAAAGAATTTTTTTTTTCCAAAATGCAATATAGCCGTGACACATCTTTCCCAAAATGCAATAAATCCATTACATCAATAAAAACGATTTTTTTGTGTGATATATAACTAGAAACAAGAAGTGAAGTTGATCTAGACATATGACAGCCTCTGAACGTGGACCATCTCTTATATTGGACCACGATTTTCCCAAATTACATTGATTGAGTTTATAGTTGGGTTTTTATCCAGCACTTATTTTTAATTTGCTTTTTAAAAAATAATGTGGGATTATTGACTAACACATTTTACACTCATCGGGAGCTAGATCCCAGGAGGAATCAGGAAAATAACATTAGACTACATTCTCTACTGGAATAATAATATAAAACATGAAGATAAGAAATATTTGATTCCATAAAAGTCATTCATTTATTTCATTCAAATTATCACTAAAAGACAGGTATTCTCTACGATGTTGATGGTCAGCGGGAGCTGTCATTACTATTTCTGTATTTGAATGGTGTGCTGATTGGTCAAGCAGAGAAATCGTATTCTGCTGAAAATCAGTAGATTTGGAAAGAAAGGGGATATAAAATGCAGAGAACTGTGCTAGATGTCATATTTTGCATACAATTGATTTTAGAACTTTGAAGAGCAATTAAATGCCAAACTTCTTTTGGCGATAACTCGATTTTTTGACAATGGCAATCGTGTTTTGGAGCCAAACTCTTCAGTTCTTCCTTCTAGAAGAGCAGTCGCATCCCGACCCAAATTATACAAATTTCAGGTTTCACTTACAAATATGTTGTAAGAATTCATGAAAGTGTTCTACAATAATGCTTTTATAAACAGATTTCTCTGCCCTTAGTCTTCCATCATATGGTGCCATGAAGTATTTGCCCCCTCCTGATTTAATCTACTTTTGCATGTTTTTCGAACTAAATGGTTTCAGATCTTTATAGAAAATGTAATATAAAAAAAGAGAGCAGAAGAAAACACAAAGTGTAGCACCTTTACCCCCAGTGTGAAAAAGCAATTGCTCCACTAAACTTAATAACTGGTTGTGGCAGCTTTCACAGCAACAACTGAAACATGTTTCAGTCTTTCACATTGCTCTGAACTGTGACCTTTCCATTGCTGTGAATGCTTCTTTGCAGAATTGTTTTAATTCAGCCACACTGAAGTGCATGAACTGCCCTACCGTATGAAGTCATGGGCATTCAAGCACGAAAGGTTCCATCACAGCATCTCAATGAGGATCAAGTCAGGACTTGACCACTCCCAAACCTTCTTTTGAGCCATTCAGAGCTGGACTTGCTCTTGTGCTTCAGATCATTGTCAAGCAAACCCAATTGCTCTTTTCTGGTAAAGAATTCATGGTTCTGTCAGTTATAGCAAGTTACCCAGGTTCTGAAGCAGCAAAGCATCCCCACTCCGTCACACCACCACCCTGTTTGACTTGTAGGTATCATGTTCTTATTGTGGAATGCGGTGTTCGCTCTACTCTAGATGTAACAGAAACTTCAACTCACATTATGGCAGAGAGGGCCAACAACCTACAGATCACCCTAACGACCCTCTAGGTTGCTAACACCGTTCACACCCGGCTTCCAGTGACCCTAACCACCTTACAAGATGGCTGAGGCCCTGTCCACACGGCAACGGATTCAGGTGAATCTGATAAAATTGTTTATCGTTTCGGCCTGGCGTCCACACGGCACCGGTGTTTTGGGTGCCCCAAAACGAAATCTTTTGAGAACGGGTTCCAGAGTGAAAAAATCTGGCAACGGAGCCGTTGCGAAGTCGTCTGGATGAGTAGAACGGATTTGTTTACAATGACGTCACAACCGCATGACTGTCAGTGCTTCACGCTGGGTAGAAGTGTAACGAACTCGATGCGAGTTGTCAACAAATCCTATAACTTGGTTCATGAAACGCGCTTACAAAATATTTTCACTGTGAATATTTATTGTGTAATGGTGCAAAGTGAGAGAGAGAGAGAGAGGGTGAGAGAATAGCCCTTAGGGCAGAGTCAATCCTGCCAGCAAAAATAGGGGAAAAAAAGGAGCGATCTCACCTCTTCAGATGTTGGTTTAAGTCTGACAATACATTCCTCAAAAAGGGCGTAGAAGAACAAAGTAATCCATCAACGTGTAGCATTCAATTTATTCCGGACCATTAAAGAATTCTGGAGGATATCAGAATGTTGGCGTACCGCCTTCCATCTACCCCCGTTCATTCCTCTTTCCGCGTCTCCATTCAAAAAACAAGCACGTGATTTAAAGGGACTATATCCATAGGATAGGGAGTGAGAAAGTGTGTGCGTGTGACCGTGACAGGGATAGTCACTGTGCGCATGCGCAGTTATGCGCATGTGTCTACTTCTGTTGTTCTGGTGTCTCCGAAGGGACCGTCTTACAGCGCACGTAGAGGTGTGGCATATGTATTGCATCGTTTTCAGCAAGCGTTGCGTTGCCATATGAACCTGATATTTTACTGATCCGTTGCCCATGTGGACGCGATATTTAAAAAAAAAAAAATCTCGTTGCCGTTGTCGTGTGGATGTAGCCTGAGAGGGTCAATGACTCGTGACCTCAACGACTCTCCTTAGGGTTGCTTTTGGTCCACTAGAAGATAAACACCTAGAACTCCCCAGTAGTCAGACAGAACTGAAGAAGGCTTTCGGATGAGAGGTGAAACGTCTTCAAGGATTTCAAGCAAGTCCAGTTGCCTTCTTTAGCACCTACGGATTATGACGACCTGGATGACTGAGAACCTTCACAGACATGTCTTCTTAAAAAAAAAAAGTTACATTTTTGACTCCTCAGTCCAAAAACATTATCTCAAAGTCAAAGGGTTATCAAGGTGTCTTTGGCAAATGTGAAAAGTTTTTATATTCCTTATCGTTAGCAGTGACTTTCACCTTGCAACCTGTTAATTTGGTAAGATGGCCACTGTTCCATTTGTAACCCTTTTCAGACTGATGTATTTGAATAATTATCTTTATCATCTGTTCTGGAATTTCTTTTGATCACAGCATAGAGTGCTGTTTGTTGAGACCTTTTAGCCTACATCACATGTTAAAACTGTAAAAATGTTATCACGCTATCTGTTATCACCTAAATGAGGATGGGTTCCCTTTTGAGTCTGGTTCCTCTCGAGGTTTCTTCCTAATGTCGTCTGAGGGAGTTTTTCCTTGCCACCATCGCTACAGGCTTGCTCATTGGGGATAGATTAGGGATAAAATTAGCTCATGTTTAAAGTCATTAAAATTCTGTAAAGCTGCTTTGCGACAATGTCTATTGTTAAAAGCTGTATAAAAAATAAATTTGACATTACTGGAAAGGTTCTATTTATTTGATATTAAGATTCAGCAGGACTGGCAGTAATCAAGCCTGGTGGTGTCTACTCTAACTGAACCCTACTTTGAATCGAGCAAATTTGGTTAATTGGTTGATTGAGTAACTAAGTGGCAGTTACTTTTTCACACAGGGGAAGTTAGTGTTGAATAACTTTTTTTTCCCTTTAATAAATGAATTGATCATTCAAAAACTGTATTTTGTCTTTACTCAGGTTGTCTTTTTCTTAAATTTTATTTGAAAATCTGAAACAATTAAGTGCAAAATATCCGAAAAATAAAGAACTCGGGAAGGGGCAATTACTTTTTCACAGGACTGTGAGTAAATTTGAGGTAAATGGGTGTATTTCTCTGTATAGAGGTTTTCGACCCACGTGACCGTTCCCATGTCAACAAGTAGCCGGCGCCATTTTGACGGTCACAAATATGGCGACTACCGGTAGCGATACACTGTTGATCATGACGAAGTCTCATTGTCAAGTATTTTATCCGGCCTAGATGACGCGAGTAAGAAGCGATATCACCAGAAAATCAATGATGCTGGTGTACGTGATCCGTACACGTTACCAGGCTATCTTTTTCTGGCTTTGCAGCGCGGGTGATCTTCCTGACCTGCAGTCAGGCGTGTGGGAAATACCAGGGAAAAAACATAAAAGAAAAAGGAGCGAGATGCAGAAAACACCTTCACTATCCAGTGACGTAGGGCATTTACAGGGCGAGCAGAGGGAGAGGTATTTGCAAAAATTGAGGTTAGCAGGCTTAGAGAACGACGTTTACCTGATTCCACCAGGATTGTTCACTGACGTACGGAAGTACACCAAGCCCTCGTCTTTACCTGACTTCGGCCCACGTGATCTGTATACCTATGTCGTTAAAAACCAGGCTGGGTAACATGCCTACATCAGCGGGTTGTCCCTGGAGCCGGTGGTCGCCATCTTATTACAGCTAAGGTTTGTTCACATTTTCATTTACTTTCGGTCCTCAGGATAAACAAAATGTTATTAAATGTCATTGAAATAACTTCTTAGTCTGTTGAGACATGGCCCGTTATAAATTTGCTGTTACCAGGCAATAACCAAGAACTGTATTATTAGGGTTGGTGTCTGTGTTGTAGCAGTTTACTAGCAGCTAGCTGTTAGCACTAGCTAATGTCAACAACATCATAGCTGGTATGTTACTGTAGCAATGTTTATGTTCAGTCATTTGGATGACTGTTAAAACCTTTCAGTCTCAAGTTTTTCCTTTACTGTATTTACTAGTTTACTGAGCTAGCGCGCGCTAGCTCCCAGCCTGCCCGAGCGCGCTAGCTCAGTAAACTAGTAAATCCAGTAAAGGAAAAACTTGAGACTGAAAGGTTTTAACAGTCATCCAAATGACTGAACATAAACATTGCTACAGTAACATACTAGCTACTGTTGTTGACATTAGCTAGCTTGACCTTCAAAATGGTGGACACCGGGGCGTCACGTCACCTGTGACATCACGTCGAAAACCTCTATAGGGAAGTATGTTGAAATACCTGCCCATGGTAATTTTACATGCATTGCAGATGTGGTCGATACAAATATCGAGGTTAGATTGAAAAAGAAAAACAAAAAACCACCAGACTACCCATGTCAATTTTTCATATCATTAGTATGAACTAGTTCGCAACTAGGATATAAACACAAATATTAACCCAAACAGCGCGCTCATTTCTTGTAATGTGTTTTTTTGTTTGTTT
The DNA here is from genome assembly GCF_027579695.1 of Neoarius graeffei. Lineage (NCBI taxonomy): Eukaryota > Metazoa > Chordata > Actinopteri > Siluriformes > Ariidae > Neoarius > Neoarius graeffei. The sequence continues at coordinate 31,541,258 of NC_083575.1, read as the reverse complement.
GGGTTTTTTTTTACATTTAACATTTAAATTAAAAAAAATAAGTTAATAAATAAATCTGATTGATTTGTTGGTGTTAACAGGGGCTCGGTATTTTTTTTTTTTTTAATAAAGCTGGGGATCTTGTAATTTCCAAAAGGCTTGTAACCTAACAAGGCTCCCTTTGATGATGCATAATCTTTAGTGTTGCATATATTCTGTGTTTGAAAAGCATTAAATCTCACGTCTTTATCCCGCTCCCCACAGAAACATGGGCTGGTTATCATTCCCGAGGGCATGCCCAATGGGGATGTCAGTCCTGACTCCCACACCTCAGCGATCACTCTCGTCACTCAGGAAGCTGCTCAAGTTCTGGAGTCAGCTGGAGATGGACCTCTGGGTATGAAACATATTGAGCCAATAAACTTGTGACTATGTTAGACATTCTTTGAGATATTACGCAGGTGTAGAGAGCAGTGTAATAAAGAATCGAGTTTGGTATGGTTTTTTTTTGTTTTTTTTTGTATAACGAGTGTAATTAGAAATTCTTGTAAGTATTGTTGTGCAGGAGATTATAAACGCACTGTTTTAAGGGGACAAATACTATGCCATAGTCGTAAATACTTTTCTTTTTCCACAACAGATATTCGACTACGAAAGCTTGCTGAAGAAAAAGAAGAACTTTTATCCCAAGTATGATGATCGATTATTATTATTAGTAGTAGTATATCTAAATTGTTTAGTAGAAGTATTGGCAATAGAAGAATGAGTACATTACTACTGTCTCTTTGCAGCCCATACATATTTACCAGTTGTTCCACGAAATCGAGTCGTACATGATCTGATAGCCGATAAGGCGCGTAGCACCGAGTTGGCTATAAGCCATGTACGACGAGATTGAGTGGAATAACTGTTTTATTCTATCCACATTCACTTGATTTAGAGAAACAGCATTTTTATTTTTTGCAAATCGATAAATAAAAGCTTTATACCGTATTTTCCGGACTATACGTCGCTCCGGAGTTTAAGTCGCATCAGCCAAAAAATGCATTATGAAGACGAAAAAAACATATATACGTCGCACCGGACTACAAGTCGCACTTTTTTGAAGGGTTATTCTATCCATAGAATGTGTGATTCTATCTGATAAGCGGCGCGTGGTTACTGCGCGACTGCATTGTTTATTTAATAAACGAACAGCTGAGCAGTGATAACGCGCCCTTTGCCCTGTAAGTAGCCTCGTCTGATTATTTTAAATATCTACTACTATCTTTAATACTATCACTACCGTTATTACTAATAGCCTATATTATTATTATAACTAATATTAGTAGCCTATTACTGATGCATTAATCAGTTTGCTTTTAGATTATTTTTACCGGTAGGGCTTATTATCGCCCCATGGCTCTTTCATCTTTGTTATTAAAGCTGTAGTCATCATCGAGGAGTGTCATTCTTCACTTTTGTCGAATTTTATTTAATCAAATCAGAGGCCAAGTAGGCTATAGGTATATCATCTCCAAAGACAGGTACGGTAGTAAAAACAACCATCTAGTGAAAAACAACAACAGCCACTCAGAGAAAAAAACAGGCAGAAAGTGCGCCTGCCAGTTAACGTCATATCAGATAAAAACATTAAACGTTATTCAGACCATTAACACCATAACATCAGAGACGAAGGATAAAGTTCATCTTGGAAGGAGAGTTATTTTTAAAAATGCTTTTTGTTGTCGTCAGTTGGAACGGTATTTTTTTTCTTTCAGTGGTATTAATAGAGTACACGGCACATACTTGCATGCAAAGCTACATAGCGCCCTCTCGCGGTGAAAAAAAACATATATACGTCGCACCGGAGTATAAGTCGCATGGCCAGCCGAACCATGAAAAAAAGTGCGACTTATAGAGGAATTTCACTGACGTCACCCGAAACCGGAAGTAAACAGACCCTGCGCCATTTTGGAAGACCAACAAACTCGTGATTAGGGGATAATAACGGCAGCAGTATGTGAACCCACGAGAATAAAGTGGAGTGGCAAACGACTTAAACAAACAAATCTGAGCTGTTTTATTTATGATTTATTGGCCCAACAGTAGACTTGAAAGAAACCTGTGAGAGACTTGGCAAAAAACTGTGGATATAATGGATAAGTCTGTGCATGATCTGCGGACACTTTGAGGTAAGCAAACGCAAGAAATTCAGATTTAAAACATGCTAAAGTGGCCCCAAGTTGATAACTGTATGAGGAGCAAGCCTCCCAGACTTCTACAATTTAATAATAATAATTTAGGATGGTTTGGGGCTTGCTCTCCCTCCTATTATATAAATAAAGCATAGTTGTGTAGGCATATATCATAAATACATATGTATAATTTGGATAAATTAACCTAAATTATGGATACCTTAATAGTAACAAAAAGTATTAATTTTTCAACTGAAAAGATATATTATTAAAAGATAAATATCAATGAGATTACCTTGGCCATAACTATGTGTAGTTTATTCTTAACAACAGCTGTAATATCACGAACCAAGCCACTAACAACATAATTGTAAGCCTGTAGCCCTTTGTAGGCTTTCAGGTCATCAGCAGTGTAGGCACTGGGTGTAAACAACAAATAGTTTACAATGTCTGGGTAGCAAACAGATGGCAGAATTGGTGTCAGGTCCTCCTTATGTTTCCATTCTCCCTTGCCCCGAGTCTTATCATATGGGTCAAACCCATCAATCACAGCCAGTTTCTCCACATACCGCGCCCTTTCTGCAGCTGGTAACGTACTCACATAACCCGAATTATCATCCATCATGTCACTTTACTCTCGCTCGTACTTTGTTTTATATTGTGAGTGCGTGTACTTGGTCTTCCAATATGGCGCCTAACAGAATCTCACGGCGCGGTGACGTCATGCAGTAGCCCTCTATAGTCCGAAAAATACGGTACTAAACGTCAGACAAAATAATTTCCTCTTAGGCGGACTTCTTAAAAACCTATCAGTTGCTGCACAAATTGACTTTAGTGTTTTTTTTTTTGGGGGGGAGGTTTGTTTTCGAGTAGCGTTTATTTCATCCTCGGCTGGTTCAGCAAAACACGCTGGCGCCATTTTGTTTTTCTCTTCTGACAGTATATGAGCTGATATCCTAGTAGTAGAGTAGCCAATTAGAGCGTGCGATTGCTCATATCCAGTGAATGTGGATATAATAATAAATATTAAGTTAATCAGCATAAGTATGTATTTGCCCAGAAGGAGGGTATTTACTGACGTTTTTCTTGCTTTTGCACCTGACAGATCAGGAAACTAAAAACGCAGCTACAGGAGGAGAGACAGAAACATTCTAAGATGGAAAGTGTTTACTCAGATGGAGAACGAATAGAAAATGGCACCGACTTGAACTTTATTGAAATGCAGAGTAAGCACACGTGAGCAGTTGAAAGGGGTTTTTTGTTTGTTTGTTTGTTATTTACATATTTCCCTTTTCATGAAGCAATTAAAGGCCTTTAAAATGGCTAAAAATCTGAACATCGGAAGTGTAGAGTTTAATAAATCAATCTAAAAAGTTTGCAAAAAGGTCTGTAATTTTTTAAAAAATGCAAAAATGTTGCATAAAGCAACATCAGTTTATCGATGTAAACATAAACGTCTGAAAGCAGGAATCGATGCAGTACTTCATTGTCAAAAATAGTGGGAGCAGAATTATTATTTTAGTTTGTCCAGAATTTCTCAATTACCCAAAGACCTGTCAGATAGTATACTGACAACTGCACTTATTTCAGAGCTTTCCAGATTGCCAAGAGTGCATACCTTTATTGTGTCCAGAAGTAACTAGTGCGAGGATCAGACTCCACAGCATTTTTGTCTTTCACAGTGGTCACCATTTCAGATTAGGCAATCGTTGTGCCATAAATTCTTGTCGTGTCTTGGCCAGAAGATTGGCAACACTAACAAATAATTGTTTACGTCCTTGTGTGTCGTCAGACATGAGGGTCAAGAAATTGTCAGTCATGGATATTTCTCTTCACCATGTTTGTATATGTACGCCAGAGAGGATTGCATTGTTTTTGGGCCTTGTTCCCGGATGCACAGTGGGACTTTCGCAGTCACATACAGTACTGTGCAAAAGTCTTAGGCCCCCTATTTTTTCATCCAGACTTTGTTATAGATTTCTATTTTATGACTTCTACATTATCGAGTCAGTACAAAAACATTTTAGAATTCCAAATGTTCGTTTTCCAGCACAAAATTAAATGTTACAGAAAAAAAATGTATATCTGAGTAGCATATTACATAAGAGAGCACTTTTCAGATTAAAAAAAGAAAACATAATGAAGGCTGCTGGGTTTTACTACAAAATTAAGAAGCGAGCGTGACAGTCAAGGGGCGGCACGGTGGTGTAGTGGTTAGCGCTGTCGCCTCACAGCAAGAAGGTCCTGAGTTCGAGTCCAGCGGCCGGCGAGGGCCTTTCTGTGCGGAGTTTGCATGTTCTCCCCATGTCCGCGTGGGTTTCCTCCGGGTGCTCTGGTTTCCCCCACAGTCCAAAGACATGCAGGTTAGGTTAACTGGTGACTCTAAATTGAGCGTAGGTGTGAATGTGAGTGTGAATGGTTGTCTGTGTCTATGTGTCAGCCCTGTGATGACCTGGCGACTTGTCCAGGGTGTACCCCGCCTTTCGCCCGTAGTCAGCTGGGATAGGCTCCAGCTTGCCTGCGACCCTGTAGAACAGGATAAAGCGGTTACGGATAATGGATGGATGGGTGTGACAGTCAAAGTGTCCAGAAGAACTGTGGCCGGTTCTGCAAGATGCTCAGTAAAACTTACAGCTCATTTCCTTATAATACTGCACTCATTGTACCTGAGACTACTATTTTTTTTTAAAAGTCAAATATTGACTTTGTTTCACTTATTATAGCTTACTGCTGTTTATAGTATTTTTATGTTGAAACATTTCGTTTCATTATTGTTTAAGCCAGCATTTCTTTACATGTGCCTGAGACTTTTGCACAGTACTGTATATTATACTAGTAGTTATTGCCCATGAACCTGATTTCCTCTGAATGGCGTAGTGGAGAGTTGAGTGAACACACGTGATATGTATGTTTTCACTGTGTTCTGTCAAAATGATGTAAATCTCACCCCGCATCTCCTCAGTGACGTAGACTCGGCCCTCGCAGAAGTCTCTGGCGAGGAGCGCTGATTGCGAGGTCCTGTACAATCGAAACTGTCAGGCAAGTGGGGGAGGGGATTCCCCGCTGAGGCTGCGCGCAGTGTGTTAGCGCAAGCATGTAGCCTACGGGAAATGAAAGTGTCTTGGATTAGCACAGTGTGTTAGGACGGGCATGTAGCCTACAGGAAATGAATAGTGTGTTGGATTAGTACTAATCCCATGTTTTGGAAAATTGAAAATGTTGTCTTGGGGCCCCTCTGGGGTGTCACCAATCCATATGCAAACTATAGAGTATGTGCGTCCGGCCATGTCGATTTGCATAAGTGAACAGACAGAGACAGACAGCCTTCCTTTAATAGTATAGATAGATAGATTTTGGGGAGAGAATGGTGGTCTGAGTGGGTGTGCGCGGTCAACTCTGCCTGCATGCTCGCTCGATCTCTGTTTCTGTGCACTCTCGGCTCTGCCTGCCTGCCGTTACATTCTCCGAGTCTGTGATTAGCTGGTTTTATGGCACATTTGTAAAACTATGCCAAGTTCAGCGAGCATGCAAGCAGAGTCGCATGATTGCATGAGCAGCAGTTCAAAAAAGATGTAGTCTGCCGTCTTCACGTGGAAGTATGTGATGATCTTTCCTCTCTCTGGTTAGTTGCTGTCATGTAATAGGGGAGACCTGACTGCAATGTAGACATTGGCCATGAGTAAATTCAGGAGAAAATTGGAGGAAAATAAAAAAAAAGAAAGAAATTTCACTGTGCTTGTATATGTGAGAAGGAAAAAAAAAACCTTCTTGTGTGTGTGAAAATCTTTTTCTTATTCTTCTAATTAAAACCTTTTCTTTTATTCTTTGTAGGAGATGCTAACCGACAAATTAGTGAATATAAATTCAAGCTTTCAAAGGCGGAACAAGAAATGGGTACAATGGAACAAAATGTCAGTTTCTAAAATTGTAATTATAATTGAATCTTATTTGGTATGTTTTCTGGTTAAGAGCAAAAGCATTGAATGTATTTAAACATAGTCTTTTGCTACTGTCATAATTAATATATGACTATTTATACATACATACATATGTAAACACACACAAATGCAATAATTTATAAAGGTTTACATGTTTAGATGTACTGAGCTTGAGCTTTTTTCAATAAAATGTTTTCTTGTAAGAATTAAAGAATATCTAGTCAGAAACATGCTGGTTAGGGTGGAGCTAATTTTTAAAGTTATTATATATGACTATCTTACCACCTAATTATATGTAATATATATATATATCCTGGTGAAATATTAACAAAAATGAAGAAATCTAACTGGTAGCTCAATCAGCATGAAGTTTGGCAGCCAAGCCACAAAGTCCGCCACAATTAAGTACTGCTGTTATTAGAGGTGTTATTCAATATAGGGCCTACAATAATACTACACTGGAATGGATTGGGGCAGCATTAAATAATATCAGTTTGGGGCGTCGTGGCTCAGGTGGATAAGGCACCATACCATAAATCCGGGGACCCGGGTTCGATTCCAGCCCGAGGCCATTTCCCGATCCCTCCCCGTCTCTCTCTCCCGCTCATTTCCTGTCTCTACACTGTCCTATCCAATAAAGGTGCAAAAAGCCCCAAAAAAATCTAAAAAATAATATCAGTTTATTCAGGGTTTATTGCAATGTATACAGTGAAACGTACACTGTGTAATAGTTATACTGTTAATCATTTTAAAAACTGATCACTATGGAGCAAACCGATCTGGCTGATCCCATCCCACAGTGGCTGAAAATATGCTTAGGAAAAAAGCCTCTACCGGCCTTAGGTCTACCTATACCCAGATTGAAGACACTTTTTTTGAGCACCTCTGAAGTCTGGATACAGAACTAGTGCATGGTAAATACGCCACATTAGATTAGATTAGATTAGATTAGATTAGATTAGATTAGATTAGATTAGATTAGATTAGATTAGATTAGATTAGATAAAACTTTATTGATCCCTTTGGGCGGGTTCCCTCAGGGAAATTAAGATTCCAGCAGCATCATTACAGATAAACAGAGAAAAGAAAGAGAGAAAAACTTCTAGATAAATTAAAAATAAATTAAGTATTTACATATACAAATATATAAAAAGAATAAGATATATGTATAAAAAGAAGTTATACATTGCTATAATTGTCAATGTATAATTAAACTGTTTTGTTGAACAATATTTTTGTAATTTACTTTACTGATAAAATATATCAAAAAGAAAGTACCAATAGGCTAAAAAAAAGCCTGTAGAATTTATACTTCTTTTGAATGTGTCTGTGTGCAATTATCCGAATATGTTCTGAATCTGTCGTTCTGTACAATACATACAGATACAGAGCTGCCCAAGAACACGTGTCTAATTTTTCTAAAACTTACTATACACATACACAAAATAAAAGAAAATAAAATTATATAAATCGTACATTAAACAAGAAGCCATCGCAGTGAGCTTTATCAGAGAAATGCAAAGGACTAGAATTGTATACAAACTATGTAATAATATAACTTGCAATTTGTACACATGCCATTATAAATACCCAAAATATTTAATATCTTTGAGCTTTGTACACAATTTACGATTTTATTGCAAATTTGCATAAACTGTGTTACTTTTGTAATCTTTGAGTTGATTGAGCTACCATTAAAATTGAAGAAAGAATGCACAAACTTTGGTTTTTAGTACAAATGGAACGTGTTCAGGGGGTAAGACCAAATAAAATGAATGAAAAACAATTTGTCATTTAAGCTCCACCCTAATGCTGGACCATGCTATTCAAAGTTACTTGGCTTGTAGACTAGCTGTCTTTATATAAATACATAGATTTTAAGCTGAAAATGGATGCATGATATGGTGGCATAGAAGGTAAAACTGGACTGTAATCTTTTGATCTTAATGATGGTTAAATTGCCTTTAATTAATTAAACAATCGTTCTAATACTGTGCACTATTCCCCCTGTAGGTAAACAGACTTGAAGGTCAGGTCTCAAGATACAAAGCAGCAGCTGATAACGCTGAGAAAATTGAAGATGAACTAAAGGCAGAGAAAAGAAAACTTCAAAGGGAGGTAAGGATGCGAGTGAATCTATGATGAAAATACTGTATAATTTCAGAGCTGTTGATGTTCGAGTGTAGCAATAGGAAAGTACACTTTTATTTTTAATTTATTTTAAGAAATACAGTGGGGCAAAAAAGTATTTAGTCAGCCACCAATTGTGCAAGTTCTCCCACTTAAAAAGATGAGAGAGGCCTGTAATTTTCATCATAGGTACACTTCAACTATCAGAGACAGAATGGGGGAAAGAATCTAGGAAATCACACTGTAGGATTTTTAATGACTTAATTGGTAAATTCCTCGGTAAAATAAGTATTTGGTCACCTACAAACAAGCAAGATTTCTGGCTCTCACAGACCTGTAACTTCTTCTTTAAGAGGCTCCTCTGTCCTCCACTCGTTACCTGTATTAATGGCACCTGTTTGAACTTATCAGTATAAAAGACACCTGTCCACAACCTCAAACAGTCACACTCCAAACTCCACTATGGCCAAGACCAAAGAGCTGTCAAAGGACACCAGAAACAAAATTGTAGACCTGCACCAGGCTGGGAAAACTGAATCTGCAATAGGTAAGCAGCTTGGTGTGAAGAAATCAACTGTGGGAGCAATTATTAGAAAATGGAAGACATACAAGACCACTGATAATCTCCCTCGATCTGGGGCTCCACGCAAGATCTCACCCCGTGGGGTCAAAATGATCACAAGAACGGTGAGCAAAAATCCCAGAACCACATGGGGGGACCTAGTGAATGACCTGCAGAGAGCTGGGACCAAAGTAACAAAGGCTCCCATCAGTAACACACTACGCCGCCAGGGACTCAAATCCTGCAGTGCCAGACGTGTCCCCCTGCTTAAGCCAGTACATGTCCAGGCCCGTCTGAAGTTTGCTAAAGAGCATTTGGATGATCCAGAAGAGGATTGGGAGAATGTCATATGGTCAGATGAAACCAAAATAGAACTTTTTGGTAAAAACTCAACTTGTCATGTTTGGAGGAGAAAGAATGCTGAGTTGGATCCAAAGAACACCATACCTACTGTGAAGCATGGGGGTGGAAACATCATGCTTTGGGGCTGTTTTTCTGCAAAGGGACCAGGACGACTGATCCATGTAAAGGAAAGAATGAATGGGGCCATGTATCGTGAGATTTTGAGTGAAAACCTCCTTCCATCAGCAAGGGCATTGAAGATGAAACGTGGCTGGGTCTTTCAGCATGACAATGATCCCAAACACACCGCCCAGGCAACGAAGGAGTGGCTTCGTAAGAAGCATTTCAAGGTCCTGGAGTGGCCTAGCCAGTCTCCAGATCTCAACCCCATAGAAAATCTTTGGAGGGAGTTGAAAGTCCGTGTTGCCCAGCGACAGCCCCAAAACATCACTGCTCTAGAGGAGATCTGCATGGAGGAATGGGCCAAAATACCAGCAACAGTGTGTGAAAACCTTGTGAAGACTTACAGAAAACGTTTGACCTCTGTCATTGCCAGCAAAGGGTATATAACAAAGTATTGAGATGAACTTTTGTTATTGACCAAATACTTATTTTCCACCATAATTTGCAAATAAATTCGTTAAAAATCAGACAGTGTGATTTTCTGGATTTTTTTTTTCTCATTCTGTCTCTCATAGTTGAGGTATACCTCTGATGAACATTACAGGCCTCTCTCATCTTTTTAAGTGGGAGAACTTGCACAGTTGGTGACTGACTAAATACTTTTTTGCCCCACTGTATTTATGTCTACAGCGAAAATGCAGCTCCTAAAAAATAAAGATGTTTATTAATATAATTAAAAACAGGATAATGTAGGTTTTACAATCTTAAAGACAAACTCACAGAAGCTACCATTACCTGCCTGATTTACACCACACATGCAAAACATTTTTATCAAAAACTCATATCCTGCATCCACGTTCTACACTGATGCACAACACCACTCTTGTATAGTTTTTTTCCCCACTGTGCTAATATCTTCTGTTTGTGGAGAATAGCAGTTTGTTTGTTAGAAGCCAGGTAGATGTAGGCTACACCTTTTAAAGTATTTCATATTCTTTTAGCTTCTGCAAATTTAAACTAGGCCTGACATTCATTTTGGGTGATCTGATAAAATAAATACAGTACGGAATGGATGATCCAGTCCCTCACACCACTTTTGGAGGTGGTCAGACAGGATCGTACAACTATAGTCTCCAACAACTCTGCTTAATACATTTCTCAAGTCAAAGTGCTGTTACCTTAAAAACAGTGATGTAAGTAAAAGTGAAATTCATCCAAATAACTGCAAAACTGACTGAATAGTTGTTTTGTAAGCCTCCTGTTAGTGAAAGGGAACCTTTCTAGCTGGTGGCTGAGAAATGGGCTACTGCTAAAATGATTAATTACCAGTGTATCAGTGCAAAACGGAGAGCTGCACAAACATTCCTTTATAATCTGCTTAACTTCATTTGTTTTTTTTTGTTTTTTTTTAACTCATTCTATAGCTGCGTAGCGCGCTGGACAAAATTGAAGAAATGGAGATGACCAACAACCACTTGGTGAAGCGACTGGAGAAGATGAAAGCAAATCGCAATGCTCTCCTCTCTCAGCAGTGATGAGATTAGCCTTGGACACTACATCCTTAACAGCCCTTAAATATCTCAGATTATTCTGCCACACACTGCAATTGCTGCTTCTGCCACCTAACACCTCATATCTATGGGAAATCCAAAAGAAACACTTGGTAGCAACAGCAAATACTTTACATTATTTCACTAAAGATAAAGTTTGATGCACACCTCAGTTTGCCTTGAAGGGAATAAGCATGGTTAAAACTGATTTTTTCCTTTGTTCAACCTGAGGGCTTTTTTTCCCCCGTGGTATTGTGTTTTGAAAGCTTTGTATATCATAGCTTTCATCTGGGTTATATTGTGTGGATTGGGTGCTTGATTCCTCCTAATGTCTTCTGCTTCAGCAATAGGCTGCATGAACGAGTGTAAAAGTGTATTTTAAATTACTTTCACAGAACTGTCCACATTGATATGTGTTTGCAACAATGTGCCTTTGTTCACATGGGAACTAAGGGTTTGCATTATAAAAAAAAAAAAGAAATCGTATTGGTACAGAAAATATTTAATATAGGGATTCAGCCTGATGTGATGGTATTAACCAATTCTCTACTATGGTTTCAATGAGGTTTCAAAAATATTTAAAATAAAAGAGTAAATTGGATTGATGTGTGAATGAAATGAGTGTTTTAGCTACATTTAGGAGTCATTAGAGTTTTTATTTGAAGTAATGGTTCTAAAAATATTTAAAAATGCAAAACAAACATTTCATATGTCCAAGTCTTCCTGATTAAATATTTAAAGCATTGAAAGTTACTGATTACACTTACTGGCCACTTTATTAGTAACACCATACTAATACTGGGTAGGTGTGCAGGTGTAACGAGTAAAGAGGCCATCGAGTGTGTCTGGAAATATTATGGAGGGTTTCATTCAGATTTAGTTTATGTTCTTCAGCAATGTTGTACTGTTTAATTTCTTTTTTGGCTGTATTGAAATGAGTTTGGATTAATTAACATTCACATGGTATGATCACATGATAACCATACAGTCCTCTGAAATATTGGAAGAGCAAGGCCAATTCTTTTATTTTGCTATACAACTGAAGACATTTGGGTTTGAGATCAAAAGATGAATATGAGACGGTTCAACAGAATTTCAGCTTTCACTTCCTGATATTTACATCTAGCTGTGTTAAACAACTTAGAACATGGCACCTTTAGTTTGAACACCATTTTTTTCCCCCCAAGTGATAAAAAAGATTGGAACATGTGATTGACAAGTGTTTCTTGTTGCCCGGGTCTGCCCTGTTAGATTGATTGATCAGTTAATAGCTCTAAATAACTCTTGGTTTGAGTCCTGGGTTTTGCCTGTAAAAACTGCATTTGTTGTTAAAAATGATAATCCAACATGAAGACCGGAGAGCTGTTTATGAAAAGCAAGCCATTTTGAAGCTGAGAAAAGAGGGAAAACCATTACCCAAGCATTGGGCATAGCCAATAGAATGTCCTGAAAAATAAAGAAGCCGCTGGTGTACTAACAGACATCAGACAGGTCGGCCAAGCAAAACAGTAGTAGATGAAAGAAATATTGTGACAGTTGTGAAGAAAAACCCAAAAACAACATTCAGGCCAACAACAACCTCCACAGGGCATGGACGCTAGCAGGGCTTCCACTGTTTGAAGATGACTTCAAGATCAGGAATATAGAGGCCATACCACAAGATCCAAACCACTCATCAGCGAGAATCAGGAGGCCAAATTGGAATTTGCAAAGAAATACACCATTGACCCACAAAAGTCCTGGAACTAACCTCTGCCAAAGTGATGAAAAGGCCAAACTGTGGAGGAAGAAAAGTGCTCATGATTCCAAATATACGAGATCAATGGTCAAGCACAGTGGAGGTGGTGTCATGGCATGGGTTTGCGTGGCTATGGAATACCATTTAAGTCAAAAAGAGAAAACATAAATAAAAAAAAACCCAAGCAAATAAATAAATAGATATGACTGACTATTAAATAAATAAATAAGGCTATGAAATAAATCCTGAAATAAACAAGACATATATATATATATATATATATATATATATATATATATATATATATATATATATATACAACCCCGATTCCAAAAAAGTTGGGACAAAGTACAAATTGTAAATAAAAATGGAATGCAATAATTTACAAATCTCAAAAACTGATATTGTATTCACAATAGAACATAGACAACATATCAAATGTCGAAAGTGAGACATTTTGAAATTTCATGCCAAATATTGGCTCATTTGAAATTTCATGACAGCAACACATCTCAAAAAAGTTGGGACAGGGGCAATAAGAGGCTGGAAAAGTTAAAGGTACAAAAAAGGAACAGCTGGAGGACCAAATTGCAACTCATTAGGTCAATTGGCAATAGGTCATTAACATGACTGGGTATAAAAAGAGCATCTTGGAGTGGCAGCGGCTCTCAGAAGTAAAGATGGGAAGAGGATCACCAATCCCCCTAATTCTGTGTAAAATTGCAAAGAGTTTGAACATATCATCATCATCATCATCTACAGTGCATAATATCATCAAAAGATTCAGAGAGTCTGGAAGAATCTCTGTGCGTAAGGGTCAAGGCCGGAAAACCATACTGGGTGCCCGTGATCTTCGGGCCCTTAGACGGCACTGCATCACATACAGGCATGCTTCTGTATTGGAAATCACAAAATGGGCTCAGGAATATTTCCAGAGAACATTATCTGTGAACACAATTCACCGTGCCATCCGCCGTTGCCAGCTAAAACTCTATAGTTCAAAGAAGAAGCCGTATCTAAACATGATCCAGAAGCGCAGACGTCTTCTCTGGGCCAAGGCTCATTTAAAATGGACTGTGGCAAAGTGGAAAACTGTTCTGTGGTCAGACGAATCAAAATTTGAAGTTCTTTATGGAAATCACGGACGCCGTGTCATTCGGACTAAAGAGGAGAAGGACGACCCAAGTTGTTATCAGCGCTCAGTTCAGAAGCCTGCATCTCTGATGGTATGGGGTTGCATTAGTACGTGTGGCATGGGCAGCTTACGCATCTGGAAAGACACCATCAATGCTGAAAGGTATATCCAGGTTCTAGAGCAACATATGCTCCCATCCAGACGGCGTCTCTTTCAGGGAAGACCTTGCATTTTCCAACATGACAATGCCAAACCACATACTGCATCAATTACAGCATCATGGCTGCGTAGAAGAAGGGTCCGGGTACTGAACTGGCCAGCCTGCAGTCCAGATCTTTCACCCATAGAAAACATTTGGCGCATCATAAAACGGAAGATACGACAAAAAAGACCTAAAACAGTTGAACAACTAGAATCCTACATTAGACAAGAATGGGTTAACATTCCTATCCCTAAACTTGAGCAACTTGTCTCGTCAGTCCCCAGACGTTTACAGACTGTTGTAAAGAGAAAAGGGGATGTCTCACAGTGGTAAACATGGCCTTGTCCCAACTTTTTTGAGATGTGTTGTTGTCATGAAATTTAAAATCACCTAATTTTTCTCTTTAAATGATACATTTTCTCAGTTTAAACATTTGATATGTCATCTATGTTCTATTCTGAATAAAATACAGAATTTTGAAACTTCCACATCATTGCATTCCATTTTTATTTACAATTTGTACTTTGTCCCAACTTTTTTGGAATCGGGGTTGTATATATATGAGTGATTCCACGCTTATGGGTACTGAAATGGGGGCATGAACTCATTTTTAAAAATTCACCTAAAACCATTTCTTTTTTTTTACCATCAGGTCACAAAACATGTAATCTTTAATGAATGATATGTTAAAAGATAACTTTAATTTTCTGAGATGTAATAAAAACATATTTATATGCCAAAGTCAGAACGTAACAGAAGTGTTGTGGACATATATATTCTCAATTTTAACAATGTAGAATTACTTTTTGAAACATAGGAAGGTGATGTTTTAGCAAATATAATTAATAAACATGTGTAGTAGAATAAACATACACATTCTTTCAATAAGATTAACATGGTATATAGCTAGATTGTAATTAATTTGTAACAGACGCGAGATGGACAATCGTAACAGAAGTAATGTAACAGACATCATTTTGGAACTCATAGGCTTGACTTTGGCATAAAATATGTTTTTATTACATCTCAGAAAATTAAAGTTATCTTTTAACATATCATTCATTAAAGATTACATGTTTTGTGACCTGATGGTAAAAAAAGAAATGGTTTTAGGTGAATTTTTAAAAATAAGTTCATGTCCCCATTTCAGTACCCATAAGCGTGGAATCACTCATATTCATATATATATATATATATATATATATATATATATATATATATATATATATATATATGTCAATAAATAAATAGGTTGTTCTTTCAAAATGACATTTCTAAGGGGACTTTTATTTCATAATTCTACATTTGTTTATTTCAGGGGACTTTTATGCTCCAATACTGCATTTATTCCCCAGCTCTTTTTACTTCCATCTGTTCTGTTCAAATAAATGGGGCATGGTTATCTCACAGATTCAGGTCAAAGCACCAGAACAGCAATGTATTAGTGTTGACAATTTTAGTGACATTTCAGTGAGCCAGTAGCAACTTCGGGTGAGAAATTTTTTTTTTTGCCAACAATGCATTGAATCTATATACAGTTAGGTCCATAAATATTTGGACAGAGGCAACATTTTTCTAATTTTGGTTCTGTACATTACCACAATGAATTGTGAATAAAACAATTCAGATGCAGTTGAAGTTCAGACTTTCAGCTTTAATTCAGTGGGTTGAACAAAATGATTGCATAAAAATGTGAGGAACTAAAGCATTTTTTAAACACAATCCCTTCATTTCAGGGGCTCAAAAGTAATTGGACAAATTAAATAATTGTAAATAAAATGTTCATTTCTAATACTTGGTTGAAAACCCTTTGTTGGCAATGACTGCCTGAAGTCTTGAACTGACGGACATCACCAGACGCTGTGTTTCCTCCTTTTTAATGCTCTGCCAGGCCTTTACTGCAGCGGTTTTCAGTTGCTGTCTGTTTGTGGGCCTTTCTGTCTGAAGTTTAGTCTTTAACAAGTGAAATGCATGCTCAATTGGGTTGAGATCAGGTGACTGACTTGGCCATTCAAGAATATTCCACTTCTTTGCTTTAATAAACTCCTGGGTTGCTTTGGCTTTATGTTTTGGGTCATTGTATTATGAAACGCCGACCAATCAGTTTGGCTGGATTTGAGCACACAGTATGTCTCTGAATACCTCAGAATTCATCCGGCTGCTTCTGTCCTGTGTCACATCATCAATAAACACTAGTGACCCAGTGCCACTGGCAGCCATGCATGCCCAAGCCATCACACTGCCTCCGCCGTGTTTTACAGATGATGTGGTATGCTTTGGATCATGAGCTGTACCACACCTTCACCATACTTTTTTCTTTCCATCATTCTGGTAGAGGTTGATCTTGGTTTCATCTGTCCAAAGAATGTTCTTCCAGAACTGTGCTGGCTTTTTTAGATGTTTTTTTTAGCAAAGTCCAATCTAGCCTTTTTATTCTTGAGGCTTATAAGTGGCTTGCACCATGCAGTGAACCCTCTGTATTTATTTTCATGCAGTCTTCTCTTTATGGTAGATTTAGATATTGATAGGCCTACTTCCTTGAGAGTGTTGTTCACTTGGTTGGCTGTTGTGAAGGGGTTTCTCTTCACCATGGAAATTATTCTGCGATCATCCACCACTGTTGTCTTCTGTGAGTGTCCAGGTCTTTTTGCATTGATGAGTTCACCAGTGCTTTCTTTCTTTCTCAGGATGTACCAAACTGTAGATTTTGCCACTCCTAATATTGTAGCAATTTCTCAGATGGGGTTTTTCTGTTTTCGCAGCTTAAGGATGGCTTGTTTTACCTGCATGGAGAGCTCCTTTGACCGCATGTTTTCTTCACAGCAAAATCTAAATGCAAGCACCACACCTCAAATCAACTCCAGGCCTTTTATCTGCTTAATTGAGAATGACATAACGAAGGAATTGCCCACACCTGCCCATGAAATAGCCTTTGAGTCAATTGTCCAATTACTTTTGGTCCCTTTAAAAACAGGGTGGCACATGTTAAGGAGCTGAAACTCCTAAACCCTTCATCCAGTTTTAATGTGGATACCCTCAAATGAAAGCTGAAAGTCTGGACTTTATGTCCATGTCCATTATATAACTATAACTTGAAAATGTTTCAGTAAACAGGTAAAAAAACAAAATTTGTGTCAGTGTCCAAATATATATGGACCTAACTGTATGCAAGCTGTTGTGCGGACAGTATGAAAGACCTCAGTGGGCTCCAGGATACCATGCTATCCTTAGCAGATCATATTGATCAAAATGGTTTATCAGTGGATACTATTTTGGCCTGTACTGAAGCTTTTATATGTGATACCTCAGGGGTGCCAGATTCAGATTTTATTGCGTGAAAAATCCTATTGTTTTCCCTTTTCCACAACCGTCTTGCTAGCAATTTGTGTGGTTTATCCCCAAATTCAAAATATGTCCGTTTTGGAAAATGAAAAATTTTTTCTAAAAGTATTTTATTGAGTTTGTATTTGAGACCTGAGATTTTGTTATCTATCTCAGTGGATAGTTGGGCAGCATTTTCTACATCTACAACCCTAAATCAGGAAAAAGTTGGGACGGTATGGTGAAAGTGAAAGTAAATCTGAAAACAATGATTTCTAAACCTCAAACAATCCGAAACTTGGACACAATGGTTGTTCCAACAGGACAGTGACCCCAAATACACATCAAAAGTTGGTTGTGGAATGGATAATGCAGGCTAACATTAAGCTTAAAACCAGTCCTGGGGGCGTCGTGGCTCAGGTGGATAAGGCGCCATACCATAAATCCGGGGGCCCGGGTTCGATTCCGACCTGAGGTCATTTCCCGATCCCTCCCCATCTCTCTCTCCCACTAATTTCCTGTCTCTACACTGTCCTATCGAATAAAGGTGAAAAAAGCCCAAAAAAAATCTTTAAAAAAAAAACCAGTCCTGACTTCAACCCTATCGAAAATATGTGGACTGTGTTTAAAAGTATGTGGAAATACACAAATTTACTTGAATGCTTTCATTTCTGCCAAGAAGAGTGGTCAAATATCCAATCAGAATTGTGCAAGAAGCTTGATGATGGCTGGTCAAGGTGAAACTTACTAAGGGACATGCAATCAAATGTTAGGTGTGCTGTATGAAAAATTTCGACCCTGTGTTGATTTCATAAAGCCCAAAATAAATTAAAATTTGCTTTTTTCTATTAAAGATGTATGTTGCTACAGAACAAGAACAGTTCAAAGAAATCATTGAAAGCCCTAAATTGCCATGACATTCATATCCATGATGACATTCATGTCCCTGTATGTAAACTTCTGACCACAACTGTATTACGTCACTGTAGCCATAGGAGTATCGGGCTTCTGTAATATTTCCTGATGCACTGCCATTTATCATTAAGAGATATAGTCTAGGAAGCACTCCTCCCCAACCTCCACCCCCTCTAGTCCCAAAGGAACAAATACAAGAACAAAAACACTCATCTTCTCCTGAACAAACCTATAGTTGAACTTCTGGAAGTGGGACTTCGCCCTCTTTCCCAGAAGTCCAAACTCTCTACCAATTCTTAATCACTATCACACCGTCCTTCGGCTGTAGCTCCATGGTTGTTTAATGAGCCCAAAACCAAAATGTATGTAGATTAACTTAAAATAAAAAATAAAATAAATTTATTCATATAGTGCTTTTAACAATAAGGTAAATCCCCTGCAAATCACCAGATTTCAGGAAATGTTCCTGCCTGACCATTCCAGAATTGTAAGGTGGCGTGGCTCGAATGATTCCTGAAACTTTCATGCATCTAGGTTAAGTAGTTCAAAACTTATAGCTTATGGAACTTCAGAGTTTTTCTGTTGCACTTTTTTGTGGTAAAATTTGAGCCACGCCCCCTTATTCATGCCCCTATATCTCAAAAACTAAAAAAGATATAAGACTGAAATTTTGCACACTGTTTATTGGGCCTAATAACATTTAATCTTTGGAAGTATGAAACAAATCCAGTATGGTCAGTTGGGAGGCCTTCGGTGATATCACATGGATTGACCCAGTAGACACTGTCACAAAGCAGCTTTACAGAAAAATATAAATTTTCTTCTTCTTCTTTCAGCTGCTCCCTGTAGGGGTCGCCACAGTGGATCTGTTCCGCATATTTGATTTTGCGTAGTTTTTACACCGGATGCCCTTCGTAACACAACCCTCCCCAATCTATCTGGGCTTGGGACCGGCACTAAGCATGCACTGGCTTGTGCAACCCCAGTGGCTAGGTACTTTACCTAATCTGTATGTCTTTGAACTGTGGGGGAAACCAGAGCACCTGGAGGAAACCCGCACAGATACGGGGAGAACATACAAACTCCATACAGAAAGGCCCCTGTTGGCTGTTTCGTGAGGCGATAGTGCACCACTGTGCTGCCCAGAAAAATATAGAATTTAAACATATGAATTAATCATTTTTTTCCTGGGGATAATTTAATAGGGGCGGCACGGTGGTGTAGTGGTTAGCACTGTCGCCTCACAGCAAGAAGGTCCGGGTTCGAGCCCCGGGGCCGGCGAGGGCCTTTCTGTGTGGAGTTTGCATGTTCTCCCCGTGTCCGTGTGGGTTTCCTCCGGGTGCTCCGGTTTCCCCCACAGTCCAAAGACATGCAGGTTAGGTTAACTGGTGACTCTAAATTGACCGTAGGTGTGAATGTGAGTGTGAATGGTTGTCTGTGTCTATGTGTCGGCCCTGTGATGACCTGGCGACTTGTCCAGGGTGTACCCCGCCTTTCGCCCGTAGTCAGCTGGGATAGGCTCCAGCTTGCCCGCGACCCTGTAGAACAGGATAAAGCAGCTAGAGATGAGATGAGATGAGACCACTTATTTGGATTGAATTCCTCTGTTAGTGTTATTTTCTCTGTTGTGTAAAACTTGTCAGCTTGGCCTCTTACCATCAAGTTTAGTGTGTTTGTGTGTGTGGACTGTCCAATAACACACACTAAAGCAACTGTTAACATAGTGCAGGCCCAACTATATAGATAGATTCAATACCAGAGATACATTAGTGAACTCAGCATACTAGGCCAACAAACTTTGTAAAGAATACTAATAATACCAGTAAATAAAGAATGCAATTTTTAACCTTCAACATAAACCTTCGTCAAGGGCCACTCTGTATGGTCACCTACACGAAGATCTCATTAAAGTCCTCATTCTCAGTCTTTCTCCCCAGCTCCCATTTGGAAATTCTGCATTATTCAGAGGTCCAGCATGGAAAATCCTTATTATCAGACTTATCTGGAGGTCCAAAATGGCATTCCACATACTGATGAGCCGCCTCTGAATCTGAAATGAAAAGAAAATCAGTCAATCAATCTCGGACCGATTGTGTGACACTTGGATGGGTTTAAAAAAAAAAAAAGTAGTCCAAATCTGACTCTGGGTTTGCAGTGTAGCATCTTCCTGGCCAATGTGAATGCAGCTCTGTGCCTAATCACTTCAGTCTCTGAAGATTTGGATTCGTTGTCTGAGGATTGTTAAATGCTAGGTGGACATTGTTTTCTGCACTGTTTTCATAAATGTGACAATAGTGTATCCTCTGCAATCGAGTGTTGCCGTGGCTGATTGTCACCAGGCCATGTCCACAGGGCTCTGTGAGCTCAGTCCATCAATCACTGCGATTCTTCTAGGTTCAGTGCCTCTTTTAACATCTGAGCTATAAAGTCCCTTGGGTTTTGGCCATTTTCTTTCCCCTCCTTTCTTCCAGCCACTCTGAAGTTCTGTCGCTTCAGACAACCCTCTAGGTCTAGGCATTTTCCTGAGAGTTTTTCCACTTGCTCACAAAGTTTCTTAACTTTGTTTTCTAGCTCCTGCAGCACGTCCGAAGAGCCTCTAGCCATGTCAGCTCCTTCAAAGTTTGGTTTTGTGCATCCATCTGTGTCAGTTTTGCCATTGCTATCACCCCTCTCAACACGGTGGTCACTTCTGATATCTTAGCCTCGATTTTGTTATAAATCTCTGACTTGACACGCATCACCTCTGAGCAATGCAACACTATAGCCCCCAGCACATCATTGTTGTCCGCTGTCCGAGTGGTTCCTCCCACGTTTTCTTCTTTGGTTGAGCCTGTTTTGTCATTTGAGTCCAACTTTGCATTACTTTTTTTTTGGGGGGGGGCAGTTGCCCACAGTTTTCTTTCTTCTTCCATTTGCTTCCTTGGTAAATTTATTAAGTACAGTATATTTAGTATATTAAGTATAATTAGTAAGTACAGCCACTCATCCATCCTGATGCTTATCACTTCACTTCTGTGGAAAGATGGCCCCATAAGGACAGTCTAAACAGACACTTGGAAGACGGCTCTGGACACTTACAGTAATGCATTTATGTCTGAGGACTACAACTGACATGATAACTATAGGACTGCAGTTGTCATGAACAGTTTTGCACCCAAGTCTCCATCAATGAACGGTTGATAAATTCAACAAAATAGACTTCATGTGAAAACTATAATGAATTTCCTGGTTACACAGTTGTACTTTTTGACCATATAGGACACAGTTATAAAAGTGAGTTATATATAATCATTCGATCTATTATCATCCAAATGAGGATGGGTTCCCTTGTGAGTCTGGTTCCTCTCAAGGTTTCTTCCTCATCCCTCTAACTCAGGGACTTTTTTCCTTACCACCATCACCTCAGGCTTACTCATCAGGGATAACTTTATTAGGGATAAATGTTGTAATTCATACGTTTAAAATCTTTACTTTTCTGTAAAGCTGCTTTGCAACAATGTCTATTATTAAAAGTGTTATACAAATAAATTGACTTGACTTGTTAAGTCAGCACTTTGTGTGGTTTTGTCAAAATGGAATTGTATACTAAAATCTGCTGGAGCTACCTGGTTGTGCATCAAACCCACTCATTGCTCAACCGCATCCCCATTTTTCAGAAAATTAATATCAGAAAGGATATCAGCCAAAGGTAATTAAACCATATGGTGAAAAGATGCACTCGAGGACTCAGGAATTGTACTATTGTAATTGTATAACAACCTTTACTCTGTTCCCTACACGTGAATGTAGAAACCAAAAGGTAAATTTATTTATTATATTTCAGTGGTAATCCAGCACTGTAGCACCACCATCAGGCCAGTGCTGGTCCCTGTACTTCCCTGGGCAGCAAAGGAAATTCTGCACCAAGTTACAATTTGGTGCTTTTGTTTCAATTTGGTGTGACTTATGGTTTGGGCTGACCATTGTGTTTTAAATAATAATAATAACTAGAAAAGGGCATTTCCTTGACAAAATGCATGTGATGGCTGTTTAATGCAAACAAGAAAGGAAGCAATTGAGAAAGGAAATGTGAACGAATAACAAGGGTGTGCTTTGTTTCTGCAGTTGAATCTACAAACAAAGTTTGGCAGTTCTACCTTAAAACCTGAAGGAGTGGCAAAAATCAGTGGTTTGCATGGAAAGATGGAGGAGTGAAAAAGAATGGAAATGTCAGATGGTTTACGGTTATTTAGCACAAGTCTTTTAGCACAAACCTATGTTCTTTAGCACAAGATCCAAGAACACAATATTTATTAGGACTACTTACTGATCATGTTTAAAGATGTTTGATAGAGTTTTTTTAAATGAAAGTTGCCAAGATTCCGATTGAAAATGGGCAATTGTATTTTCCCACTCCGCCATCTTGAAACCACCATGTTTGATATGAAAACAGTAATGTGATATCGAATGGACTTTGAGTAAATTTTTAGAAATTGATTCCGCTCTTAGCAAAACACATGCTGTCAAGCAGGGCAAGAGACATAATCCCCTTCTCACCTTCTTCTTCTCACCATACGCCAGGTAGATGATTGGTTCATCTGTCAGCTAGACGTCACTCCTCACAATCTGTCGCCATCTTGTTCTGTCTTCATATATCCGTTCTTCATCCACTTGTTCCATCTCTAGGCCTCTCCTCTCCAGTCCGTCCTTCACTCCCTCCATCCATCTCTTCCTCGGCCTGCCAACAGGTCTTCTTCCTTGTGGCGTCCACTCTAGGTATTTTCTTGGTTTTCTGTCTTCCTCCATTCTTTTAACGTGTCCATACCATCTCAGTTTTGATTTTTCCAATTCCTCTAACAGTGATATAATTCCTAGTTCCTCTCTTATTCTATCATTCCTCATTTTGTCTCTTCTTGTTACCCCTCTTATTAGTCTTAGAACTCTCATTTCGGCAGCTTGTACCTTGGACTTGGTCTTGGTGGTCAGTGTCCAACATTCCGCAGCATATGTTAATATTGGTTTTAATATGGTTTTATATATTATTATCTTGCATTTTCTAGGTACGTATTTATCTTTTAGTATCGGATACAGCATGTTTACATTGGCATTATACTTTTCTATCCTTTTATTGAGTTCCACCTCTTGCTCATTTCTTTCATTAAAGTATACTCCTAGATATGTATAATTTTCTCCTTGCATAAGTTGATGTTCCCCTGCCCTGATGTTTAACTCCTCTCTTCTGCGTCCTACAAACATCACTTCAGTTTTATTTTTATTCATTTTCAAACCATTTCTTTCTAGCCCTGTACTCCATCTCTCTATCTCCTCCTGTAGCTGATCTGCCGTGTCAGCTATCACAGCCACGTCATCTGCATAAACAAAAGTTTCTACATCTGTTCTTTCTTCGCAAATGTGTCTTAGACATTTGTCCATATATATAATGAACAACAGAGGGGAGAGCACTCCTCCTTGCCTTACCCCTGTTTTAACATCAAACCAGTTGCTATCCACTTGACTGTTCTTTACCTTATTTCTACATTCTTTATACATGCTCTTGATTATTCTCACTAATTTAGGTTGTATGCCATAATGTTCATCTTTCAGAATCTTCCAAAGTCTTTCCCTGTTGATTCTGTCAAATGCCTTTTCTAGATCTATAAAGGCCAAGTATTTATTTTGGTTCCATTCCCATCCTTTCTCTAACAACATTTTTAGGGCAAACACCAAGTCAACAGTACTTCTTCCAGGTCTAAAGCCATGCTGCCAGTTTCCTATCTTATCCTCCACCTGTATTCTCAGTCTGTTCTCAATTATTCTTTCATATATCTTTCCTGCATGTGTTAGTAGTGTTATTCCCCTGTAGTTCTTGCAATCTGTTTTATTTCCCTTTTTCTTATAAATTGGACATATTATACCATACTGCCACTCATCTGGTGTTTCTTCTTGCTCATAAGCCAAGTTGTATATATATGTTAACCATCTAATCATTTCATTTCCGCCCGCCTTGTATATTTCAACTGGTATTCCGTCCTCCCCGGCTGCCTTCCCATTCTTCATTCTGCTGAGTGCCGTTCTCACCTCCTGTTCGTTGATACTTGCTGTTTCTTCCTCTTCCGCTGCTTCTTCCTCTCCCTCAGCTTCATATTGCAACTCCTCTTCTACATTTAACAATTGTTCAAAATATTCCTTCCAACGCTCCGCAATTTTTTTCTTCCTCTACTAGTAAGGTTCCATTTTCATCGTTGATAGCATATGTTTTTCCTCCGTCACCTCTTCTGTAATTTTTAGCCATACTGTACAACAACTTTTTCGTTCCGTTTACATCTTCTTCTAAGTCTCTTCCGATCTTCTCCCAAGCCTCTCTCTTACATCTCTTTTTTACATCTTCAACTGTTTTCCTCTCAGCTATATATGCTGCTCTATCATGTGACTGCCTTGTCTTCATCCATCTCCGGAAAGCCTGCATTTTTCGTCTAATAACCTCCTTAAGCTCTTCTGTCCACCAAGGTGTTTGTTTCTTCTTTGTTCCTTTTATGGTTTTTGTACCCAACGTTTCAGTGCATATCTGCATTAGTGTTCCTCTAAGTGTTTCCCACTGTGCATTCACCTGGTCTTCTCTCTGTGTTCTTGCATAGTTTTCAACTTTGTTCTGTATTTCTCTTTTCTTATTTTCATCTTTCAGGTTTTCCAGCTTGAGTCTCAGTCTACCTTGTCTTGCATTCTGTTTTGGCTTTGTCAAATTTAGCTTAGCCACCACTAGCCGGTGATCTGAGTCTGCTGATACAGATGGTATGGCTTTTACATCTTTAAACATATTCTTTTTATTTGTGATAAATAAGTCTATCATCGATCTTCTTGTATACCTCAACTCCTCTTGGTTCCACCCATACCAGGTCCACTTATGCGATTCTTGATGCTCATAGAATGTGTTCATAATGGCAGCATTGTTTACTAAGCAGAAATCCAATATTCTTCTACCATCGTCGTTTCTATCTCCAATACCATGTGCTCCAACAACTCCCTCATAGCCATCTCTCTCCCTTCCCACATGCCCATTCCAATCTCCCATCACTATCATGTTTTCTCCATGCTTTGCCTCGTCTACCATCTCTTGTAGTTCCTCATAAAAACTCTCCTTCTCTTCCAATGGCCTTCCAGTCTGGGGTGCATAAACTTGTATAAGACTGATGCTGTAATTCGTCAATTTTAAGGATATATTGATCTTTCTTCCTCCTCTTCGTCTCACACTGTCTACTCTTTCTGCTATGTTGGGAGCCAGCATGAATGCTACACCGTGCCTACCGTCCTCTTCACCACTGTATATCAGCTTGTAGTTGTCATGCAATATTTTCTCACCATTGCCTCTAAGTCTTGTCTCACACATCCCAAGAATCTCTAATTTATGCATTTTCATCATTTCTATAATTTCCTCTTCCTTTTCTCTAAGAGTAGAGACATTTATGGTTGCCGCTCTGATCGTTCGCCGTTTCCGTTGAGAGTGTTCGTTGTAGTTCCAGTTCATCAACTCACGCGCCCGTTGCCCAAGGGGCGGCGTGTATGTGCATCGTGTATGTCCATCCGGAGTGTCGTCTTGCGTTTCTTGAGCACGTGGTTCTTCTTCCCCGCCGGCTTGCTAGGCCTGTCGCAGGTTGTGCGACCCTGTCAATTTGTACCTTCCAAACACTGCTCCCCGAAGGTTACAGGTCCCCTGATATGAGACCCGAGCATTTGTGTTTGGTTGGAACCAGCCCCCACACCTCTACAAGGTTAAAACAGGATCTTGCGACAGTGGGATATCAGCCCCTGCCGCCGTGGGGGACATAATCCCCCAGTTAATTAATTTGGCAAACACGTAATAATTGACAATTAGTTGAATTTGTGATATCAGAAGTGACTGAAGTTATCTATGAAGGTGCCCACAATTCAAGGTTTGTTGTGGCTTAACTACAAATATCCAAAGACACCAAATAATCGGATTTTCAGTCCACGTTTCAGGGATCAACAACTGATCCTTAACATGCACAGCAGCAGAAATTCCAGCTTCCAGTCCCTAAGCAATCATCCTAAACCCCTTCCTATATCAAGATGAGGGTTTGTTTGTTTTTTCCCAATTATTGTGACCATAATCCAGAGTTGTGCTAAGAGACTTTAGAACTTGTGCTAAAAGACTTGTGCTAAATAACCAGATACCAGGTCAGATACATGAGTGCCATCCGTCTCATCTCATCTCCTCTAGCCGCTTTATCCTTCTACAGGGTCACAGGCAAGCTGGAGCCTATCCCAGCTGACTACGGGCGAAAGGCGGGGTACACCCTGGACAAGTCGCCAGGTCATCACAGGGCTGACACATGGACACAGACAACCATTCACACTCACATTCACACCTACGGTCAATTTAGAGTTACCAGTTAACCTAACCTGCATGTCTTTGGACTGTGGGGGAAACCGGAGCACCCGGAGGAAACCCACGCGGACATGGGGAGAACAGGCAAACTCCACACAGAAAGGCCCTCGCCGGCCCCGGGGCTCGAACCCGGACCTTCTTACTGTGAGGCAACAGCGCTAACCACTACACCAACCGTGCTGCCTGCTTTTATCCATCTCATCTCATTATCTCTAGCCGCTTTATCCTTCTACAGGGTCGCAGGCAAGCTGGAGCCTATCCCAGCTGACTACGGGCGAAAGGCGGGGTACACCCTGGACAAGTCGCCAGGTCATCACAGGGCTGACACATGGACACAGACAACCATTCACACTCACATTCACACCTACGCTCAATTTAGAGTCACCAGTTAGCCTAACCTGCATGTCTTTGGACTGTGGGGGAAACCGGAGCACCCAGAGGAAACCCACGCGGACACGGGGAGAACATGCAAACTCCACACAGAAAGGCCCTCGCCGGCCCCGGGGCTCGAACCCAGGACCTTCTTGCTGTGAGGCGACAGCGCTAACCACTACACCACCGTGCCGCCCGCTTTTATCCATTAGCATGTTAATTATTAAAGATTCTACAAGGACACTTCTTCGCAGTGGGCTGTACGTTTTAGAGCTGGAACAAGGTTCCTCGGACAAAAACTGTAGGTGGAGGA
The DNA here is from genome assembly GCF_027579695.1 of Neoarius graeffei. NCBI lineage: Eukaryota > Metazoa > Chordata > Actinopteri > Siluriformes > Ariidae > Neoarius > Neoarius graeffei. Next base: position 31,514,078 of record NC_083575.1, on the reverse strand, counting down.
AGGTGGCAAAAATTGTGAAGAATAAGAAGAAAAATAAATATGAGAGAGAACATACAACAATAATAACGATAGTTATTGTAATAAAAATAAGTATAGCAGCAATTTGCAGGGTCCAAGCAATTTTAGCAAATATCAGCCCCAGGGGCCGCTCCTTGCCAAGGTCCATAGAACAATAAAGAGAATTCAGCTTGATCAGACTTACTGTTCTTGAGAAACAATTCTGACCTTAGCCCCACCCCCATGCATGACCACAACCCAAACTTTGTACATCAGCCCAGCAACTTGTCTCGTATATGCACCTTTCAAGTTTCATCTGGATGCACAGAAGCAATGCTTTGCCTTGTTATAATTGTTTGACATGTGGTGGCCATATTATTTACAAATATCAACGTTTTTGATAATTATTGAGGGTCAGACTCTCCTGAATAGTTTGACACCAAATTTGTGAAGTTTGGCTGAAAATCCTAGGACTAGTTTTCAAAAGTAGGTTTTGCAAATTAGAAGAAAGTTTGTGGGCAGGGTCTATCCAAGAAATAAGAGGTATAATTCAACAAGAAATTGAGTGTACAATTTACAGTTCTTGAGAGATAGGACAAAACATAAATGCTTGTGCTGTAGCACTACCATCAGACCAGTGCCCATCCCTTTGGTTCCCTGAGTAGTGGTGAGAATTCTACACTATATATGACAAAGCTTCCATATAATAAAGCTTCCATTTTGGTACTTCTATGACTTCTTATTTGGGCTGCCCATCACATTTGATCAAAGAATCATAACAATGCAAATAGTGCCCCTAATGATTAGTTCTTACCAAGATAGATAGAACAAAAAGACCACAGAGGAACGTGCTTATCAAGTTTTGTGATAACGGGATGTGAAATGTCTGTTGAAAGCTGATTAGCTGAAGTCAGCCATAGTTTTTAAGTAATTAAAAACCACAGCTGACTTCAGCTAATCAGCTTTCAGCAGTGGTTTTTAAGTAATTAAGTGATGATTAAAAATTCAGTTACAGATTGGCAGAATGATGCAGCACACTAAAAAGGACTTTTGGTTCCTGAGAAACAGCCTATTGAAAGGGGCAGTTAGGTTCAATGACCATTCCCCAACCTTCGCAGACATCTTTAGATCCTTTTAACAAACATGAATTTCAAACTTTTAGTTCAAATCCATATTTATCATTGATTTATGGTGGCCAGAGGTGGGAAGTAACAAATACTTAACTGCTGTACTTGTATAGAGTTTCAGGTAATTGCACTTTATTTTTCTAAAAGCATTTTTACTTTGTTGCCCTTACATTGTTTTAATGCATTTGAGGGGAATTATTGATCATTCATACATACATATATAGCATCATTGCACCGTCCCAACAGTGGGGTTGCAAGGGACAAGCTGGAGCCTATCCCAGCTGACCATGGGCGAGAGGCAGGGTACACCCTGGACAAGTATCCTGTTTGAATAGTGCTTTAAAGCTGCATAGAAGTAGCCTCATTTTTTTTATGAGATTGAAGGTGGTGTGTTTGTGTGGGTTTCTTTTCCCCTCCTTTACATTAAAGGGGATGTGCTATACGTTTTTCATGCCATACATATTAAATATGAAATAGCTTCACTCTGATTGGCTAATGCCTTTAAAAAGCACTATCAGCCACATCCATGAAATTAGTGGTGTGCAGTTTGCCAAAGATTTCTTTTTAAATGACTCTTTTTATTTAATCATTTGCACTAGTTCACCAGCACGACGGAGTTGTTCTTTTATTCCAATTCAGCTGTTCCCGGTCAACTGCATGCAGTTGGTCGGAAAACATCACTATACAGTGTGCACAGCAGTGGGTTCCTAACGGTCAACAAAGAGCATGAAAGCGTGGACTCTAATGAAAATGCCCATTTCAGTTTCTCAAACTGTTCAAAAGTAGCAGTTCACTGAAACAAATCAGACTGCCACCCATTACACTACACGGTTTTCATGTTGCTGTTTTTAGGATGACCTCCAGATGCATGTGTACGTAAACAGTTATTTCTGAAACTATCAACGTTCTATCCATTATCCGTAACCGCTTATCCTATGCAGGGTCACAGGCAAGCTGGAGCCTATCCCAGCTGACTATGGGCGAGAGGCGGGGTACACCCTGGACAAGTCACCAGATCATTGCAGGGCTGACACACACAGAGACACAAACAACCATTCACACTCACGATCAATTTAGAGCCACCAGTTAACCTAACCTGCATGTCTTTGGACTGTGGGAGGAAACCCACGCAGACACAGGGAGAACATGCAAACTCCACACAGAAAGGCCCTCGTCAGCCGCTGGGCTTGAACCTTCTTGCTGTGAGGCGACAGTGCTAATCACTACACCACCGCGCCGCCCACGTTTGTGTAGACATTCCAAATTGTTCAGTTTAAAAATACACTTTAGCTGTATGTGATGTATTCTCTTCAAACGCCTCAAACGTTATTAGCAAGCATGTAAGTAACAGTAAAGTAAGGATAGCTATAAGTTATACACCAGGCTGGAGTGTGTGAAGACATGACAGGCCTGCTGTGTGACGACAACTTTTAGTGCCCCTGTATATCGCCATGCATAGTCACCAAAATACCTCATTTTCATCGATAACCCATTGCAAAGCATCGCGAGCTGTAGCGTGACCGTATCTTTAGTGACAACACACTCGTCTGTGGATATATACACACTATATATACTCATGTTTGTCTTTTAATAACCCGGGAAATATTGCTGACTAGTTGTGTCTGTATCAGTGACTGTTGCTCCCAGATCTCCTAGGTGGCAGAGGCCTACATTCTTAGATCATACTTCGTCAATTCAACTTTCTTCTGTACAGACAGATCAAAACCCATCAAATACAAACACTGAAATATATTCAATAATATTTATTGGTTTTAAACACATTGTAAAGTGAAAACATCTCAAGTATAAACCCCTTCTTAAACAAATTCATCTTCAAAATCCATGTAACAAAGCCCATCAAATATGACAACAGAATATGGATAAAACAGACAGTAAGCAGTCATGAAGCCTAACGCACACGACTGTGACAAATTTATTCAACACTGGGTTTTTAGCATCTCTCAAACACTTTGTAGAGGTCGGGCAGATGGGCTATATGGAGGACACTGCCGTCTTCACTACAGCGTTGTGGTGGGCTGAAAGAGCGCAATGCTTTGAAGAGAACATGCTCAACCTTCCACTGCCAGCTCGGTTCTGCCTCCTACAAGAACACTCAGTTTAAATCAATGGTCTTTATTCATCAACACTTCGTTGAAATGAGCACATATCTGAGCACACAGACTGACACATGAACAAGGTTTCTTGAAACTAGAACATTGATGAGCTCCCTCCCACTGTTCCATGCATACAACATGCCCCAACACATGGAGCAAGGCTGAATTTACACACTTGTGAATAAGCCAATAAAAGGAAAACATTCAGCAAAGTGCAAGTTGTAACAAAAGAAGACAGGAGAAATGAGTGATGTCACATTAAAGGTATTTACTTCTGAGGTTGCTGCAAATAAAGATTGTTTGTTTTTGTTGGTTTGTTTTGGAAGCCACCAAAATGGCATAAAAAGGTCTGTACAAAATGAAAACCTGAAATAAAAACATTACTATGAACACAGTTTTTGATTTAGGATGGTTCAAGAGGTTTGTCTTTTGCAATCCTTTTGTTGAAATTATTGGTAGCCATTTTTAAAAAGGCAGATGTTTATTGCTGCAGGATTCATCACCACAATAAAGTGAATAAACAATTACATCTGTGCATTCCTATTCAAATGTACAAATCGTAAAACACAAGGTTCCTGCATGCATAATTAAGTTATTTAGTTGTTTTTTTTTTAGCCATGTACTAGTTATACTACTTTAAATTACTATAAATGATACTGATATTAACTGAAAATCTTGCAGCATCCTGATGCAAGTCTGAGGCCAAAGATTAAAAATACACGATTACAAATATAATAAATGAGGAAATGGTCAGTGGAATTTGTGTAAAATCATTTACAACCTTACGCAACTTTGTTTGATGGGCTATTGCCATTTATGCTTCACTTAAGAGCAAACAACTACAGGGTCTGCTTACTTCAAGGTCTGTTCTTTCCTCTGGCTCCAGTGTGTACTCTTTTCTTATGGAGTAGAAGTAACTGCACTCTTTACTGAAGTCACGGAAACAATCCTTCTCATTGTCCCAGTTCACCTGAATTACAAAAATAAGGTTTGAGGTACACTATGTACTGTACAGTTAAACACAATTGTTTTAAAAATCGGTCAATTTTAACCAGTACGGGACGAACCTCTGTGGCTAAGCGCAGGATGAACAATGGCAGACCCTCCATTGCAGGACTATAGTTATCCAGCAGAAGTGGTAAACCAGTCAGATTTCCTTCCTAATTAAATAAAATACAAATCAACACAATCACAAGGTTATCTAACTCCAGTCTTTAATATGATCTCCTACCCTCGTCAAGGGAGTAAAGTTTAACACATTTCACCGCATGAAAAACCAGATGTTCAGCCCTGTGATCATCTGCAAACCTCAGCATATCCCAGCAGTTAGTGGCTGTTTACAGCCTGTGAAGCCCACATTCGCCTGTGCCATAAAATGCCGAGAATTAAAATCACTGGCAGAAGGAAGGGGGAGGGGTGGAGGGCAGAGGTGTGAATGACCCTAATAAGCATGTCAATAGACCCCAAGCATAACTACGTCATCACTTGTTTACCGTAATGCATTATGGGGGATCGCTGGGGTCGGTAGTTGAGCGATATAGCAGGATATTAGATTAATTTTACGTGAGAGGAGCAATTTTGGGCAGCATGGTGGTGTAGTGGTTAGCGCTGTCGCCTCACAGCAAGAAGGTCCGGGTTCGAGCCCCGGGGCCGGCGAGGGCCTTTCTGTGCGGAGTTTGCATGTTCTCCCCGTGTCCGCGTGGGTTTCCTCCGGGTGCTCCGGTTTCCCCCAGTCCAAAGACATGCAGGTTAGGTTAACTGGTGACTCTAAATTGACCGTAGGTGTGAATGTGAGTGTGAATGGTTGTCTGTGTCTATGTGTCAGCCCTGTGATGACCTGGCGACTTGTCCAGGGTGTACCCCGCCTTTTGCCCGTAGTCAGCTGGGATAGGCTCCAGCTTGCCTGCGACCCTGTAGAAGGATAAAGCGGCTAGAGATAATGAGATGAGATGAGGAGCAATTTTGCCGAGCTCTGTCATGGAAGACAATGAAATTGGGGATTTAAAGAGGTGGACAACATGTCAAGGGTTTACAGCAGGAAAATCGGAATTCAAATCAAGCTTGGTGAGAAGGTAAGGTTTTTTTTTTTTATTTATTAAAAACACCCCTCTGGACTACAGGTCCCAGGATCACGACGCAATCTTAGACTTGAGTCTAAATTTGTTTCTTTTAATCTTCAGTTATACTGTACCATTTTCTAAGAAGCTTTGTTCTGATGAAATCTTAGCCTTGTACTTTATCTTGATCCAGCACAATGAAAGTTACAGATACAGTAAGGGAAACTATTATGGAGAGGAAGAAAAAAGAAAAAAAAAAAATCAACTTTTGACTTCAGTCTAAGATTGCATTGTGATCCTGGGCCCAGATGAACAGCATCAAAACATTTATAAATTAATGATTAGTTAAATAAAACTTGATATTGTCAGAGGCGCGGTTGGAGACGGATGCAAATGCAGAAGGAATCTTTATTTACAACAGTGAAAAACAAACAAACAGGCAAACAATCCAAAATCGGCAAGCAAACTCAAACGTGAATCTAGCAAGTGGTTGGGCGAGGCACAAACTGAATATCACAGGCAAAAAGAAAAACGGAAACCAGGAAATCTAAATAGGGACTCTAAGGCTCGGTAATTCGCACTGATGTGGCGTAATACTTCGTGCAGAATGTGCGTTGACCATACTCAGAGGTGCACAGTTTGCGCTTTCATCATCCACAAGTGTGCATAGTTAACAGCGCGCGTGCGAGAGTCTGCTTGGCGAGCGTGCACTCCAGAGCGCGCCTGAGAATCTCACTGATGCACGCACCAAAGTGCGCAGGGCTAACAGGTATCAGGAAACACTACAAAAAAAAAAATCTTTGGAAACCCACTGATCTGCCATGTGATGTTCAGTATAAATGCATTTACTTCAATAAATGCTGCTAGTGAGGTACACTGAACATTATACATACCCGAAAGAGAACCCTTCATGGTTTGTGAGTTTTATCGGTCCAACAGGCTCGTTTGGCTGCCGAGTGCTTCGGTACGTTGAGAGGCAAAGGCTGAAGAATGCTTCTTCGTTTTACAGGCTTTGGAATATCGCTAGTTTCAGACGATGAACAGTGTCGATTGTTATAATCATCTATAACCGAAGGCCGTTCCACAGACCATGGAAATGAAAAAGTTTAAGTCCGTCTTTTTCCCCACCAGAGAAATGTAAGCTACAAACACTTGTCCATTTCGATCCAGTTTGAAGGTTTTCATTGCGGATGAAACTTATCCATTTCTTTCTCTTCGACTGGCAGCTGATAAAAGCTCAAATTAGCTGGTGTTCTTTTTGTTGTGGAGACACAGTAAGACACAACAATTCACTTTAGGCACGACTAAAACCAGCGAGACAGAACAATGCAGTGTTTAACAAAGGCGAAAGTAAACAATATAGCAGAGCTGAGCCCAGATATCACCCATAATGCATTGCGGTAAACAAGCAATGACCGTTATGGGTTAGGGTCATTGTAGAATATGGCTAGAACTGACGTCCTACTAGCACTGGATGAAACAACCAAGAAAAGTCACTCATGATTGGTTTGAAGATCTGTCGCTATTGTTCACCCTGGGCTATTATAATGCAGGCTTGAATAAACCCTTCACTTACAACAACAATAATAAAATGTGCAATGTCAATATCAAGTAACCCTGTACCAAAAATACTGCAGTTACTAAAGACTTGAGTAGTTCTTTGGTAACAGAATTACATTCACGGCAAAACGTGGTAACTTCTTTAGTTGCAGTACTCAAGATTTATTAAATAAAAATTTCACACTGTATGGAGGATCTTTTGACCCAAAAAAAAGGCAAAATTGGCTGTTTAGCTCTGAATGCAAAATCTTTTATGAGGAATGAAAAGTAAGTAACGGAATTACATCAGAAAAAAAAATTCATGTCTTAAAATTCAAATCAAGATTTCTCTGAAGCAACATTGCTATAATTTGGGTGATGCTTTTTAAATATAGTTTTCAGTTGATTTTTCTGTGGATTCCATACTTCAGCAACATCACTGAGCTGACAAGTTAAGGCAAGCTCAATAATTTAATCAATTTGGCTTCTCTGCTGAAGAATTGCCCATATACACACACATTTTTATTTATATATTATACACAATCTATATAAAATTGTGTGTGTGTTGTGTATTTTATTTATATAAATATAAAATTAGTTCAGTTCTCTGGACCAGCAAAGTCCTGATGGCTGAAGTACCCTTGAACAAGGCACCTAAAGCCCAACTGCTCCACGGGCGCTGCAGCACAGCTGCCCACTGCTCTGGGTACGTGTGCTCATATCCCCAGATGGGTTAAAGTGTATGTAATGCCTTACTGCAATGCTTTAAAATGAATATACATCATTAGTAATGACCAAAATGAATTAATAAAACAGGGGGGAAAATAATATAAATTTGCCATTTTATTATCAAGCACAAAACTATCGATAAATTGCAGCTTTTGGATCCCAGAAAAAGGCAGCCTTGCCTCAGGGATAATCTCGCATGACGTTACACATGGAACCCCGGTTATCTGGCTCATTTCAGTTCATCTGACTCCGTGCTTGTTTACTCACCAAAACTGGATATTGTTGTAGGAATCTTACAAAAATAATGATGGGAAAGCGCTGTGTTGTGTTTTGATGTTGAAATTCATATACAACAGGACATTCAGTTCACGAAATTCCGAGAAAAGACACGAATCTAAAGTGACCGTGAGTGAGGTTTGTGCAAACTAAACTTACATCCCCTGTCAAGAAGAGGAGAGCTGTGGACAAGTTGATGACAACCCGTGTAAATATGCTTCTTTTTTTTTAATTATCAGTTAATAACCACCAGCTAATGATCTAGATTGATTAGAATATATTTACATCGGTGTTCGAGTCAAGGCACGAAATGGACACTCATATTTGCATATTTCAATCCATGATAAAATTATAATATTTATTAGTATATGTAGTGGTAAATATACCTGTACATGATTTATACAAATCTAATTAAATTTTCCAGCTGTTGCCCCATGCCACTGCATCTACCCAAATCAAGAATCACGACCAGAGAATTATTAGAGCAAAAAAGAAACCCATTTACTTAATAAATGGCATTTGATTTGACATTTGGGCAGTTCGTCGATTCCCCCATTATCTCCCACTTCATATTTTCTTTCAATAGTTACACTGTATCAGTCCTGCACGCTTTGGCGTGCGCACCAGAAGGACTCTCGGGCCATAACCTATAAGAGATTATGTATGTGAAGGGCCAAACTGATGGAAAGCTGATTAAGCTGATGGAGAAGTTTGAAATATTGGGCATAAAAATAAAACTCTCAAAAATAAATGCAACTCACCCACCTCATCTATCGTCATGGAGAAATAATCTTCCAACATTTCAGCTTTTTTCTTCAAGAAGTCTACTATATACTGGGCCAATCCTTCTTTAGGCCCATCCTCCTCTGTCCAGCCGCTCTCCGTTGAGTCCAGTGCCAAGATGGCCAAGTCATACAGAGGGGCTGGATTCTGTAATAAACACAACTTGGATCCATACTGTTCTGCTCCAGGAAGAGAAACATTTTAATGGGCTCTTCCTATAGGGCAGAGGTGACTCAGTGGTTAAAGCTTTGGTTGAGTAAGTTCAAAATCTGGCACCACCAAATTGCTGGACCCTAACTCAACCATACCCTGTTTTAGTCTCAGTTGTAGGTACCTTTGGATAAAAACATCAGCCAAATACTTAAATGCAAGATGACATTTAATCAGTATATTATCAACAGTTCAGCAGGGACTAACATTATAAAATCCTCCAGTAAATAAATACTCTAATTCAAAATTTTATGGTTAAAAAAAAAAAAAAATTATGCTATACTTGCAGCATGAAACTGTCTCAAAACAATGTACAAATATTCATTAATAATTGACCCAATCAAAAAAAAATTCCTTTAAAAGCAAATTAAACTGTCATGTGCAAGGACAGATTCTAATAATAATAATAATAATAATAATAATAATAATAATAATAATACTTCACACTTTTAACATTAAAGTGCATATTCTGGACCAATTTCGTGTTTTTTTTATATGAAAGTACGTCTCTTTACACACTCATCCAGAAGGGTAATTTTGCACAAGGCCATCTGTCTACAGCAGAAAAAAAAAAAAAAATAACAAAACGCATCTGGAAAAATCCCAAGGGAGTCTGGAGCCAGATTTGTGGCGTCACCTGCGGAAGCACCAGCAGGCTGCGCGAGCTTTGCACGGTTTCAGTGCACAGCCTGTATAGACCAAGCGCTCCCGTTTCTCTCTCACTGTCCGGTCTTTTGGGAAACGATGAGTACTAATCCCATCATGATTGGTGTTGCTACACCCTCCTACGATACATCTGTTAACCATTTTAATAATTACGTGATAACGTTGAAGAAATTTGCAGAAAACCACCAGGTCGTTTTCTCAAACAAACCAGCGCTGACGTAGCATTCAGAGGGAGGCGTCCCGCACGCGACGTCACGAAAATCAATGTTTGCCGGGAAATCCAAATGCCAAGTTTTTTCAGAGGCGGACCAATTCGCCTCAAATGGCTTGATTTCAACTGAATTTTTCTGGTATTGCGCAAGGTAAAAAAATTGCAGAGAATACAGAATGTTACATATATTTGACCAAAGTTTAATATAAAATAGGAGAATTACATTGATCTTGCTCCTGAATTTACCCGTGATATGCACTTTAAAACGTGCAGCTTTGGTTCATGGAATCTGTTGGGCATTTTAAATATCTAATATGATTTTTATGAAGGCTTAGTAGTGTCCCTACTGCACACACAATAAGAATGAGGAGCAAAGGCATAATGAGAAAAGGCAGAAACAGGATTTTCTATAGGAAGTAACCAAATTGTTTTCCTAAACATTTCTTTCTCAATTTTTGACAGAATGTTCAGTTTACAAATGCAAAATGCCCATACACTTACCGACAACTGGAGAACACCGAAGTTACCAAAATCATACATCAAAATCTGGTAAAACAGCTCTTGACTGGGGAGGAAAAAAAAAAAAAGTCTAACAACTGTATGAAGCATGTACATAATACAAATTCTTGGATGTTTGTTTTAGCCATTCAAAACTACAGGCTTTTTATTATTAGGACTTGTTTAGATGAACTGCCAAATCTTTTCAGTGACCAACTTAAGACCAGAAAGTCCTCTGCTGTCTACAAAGTACCCACCTTTTCTCCCTAATCTGGCATCTGACAATTCCCACCCACCAGCCAGATCAACCCCTCCTCATACTATAGCTACCAACCAGAGAGACTGAAGGCTAACACATGCTAGAAGCCAGCCAATTGCATTTGCTGCTCATACAGGGTCACAGGGCAATGTCAGACTCTGAGGAAAACACCATCTGCTCTCTTCCGCATACATGACTGCACAGATAGCCATGATTGGCTCATGTTGCTACGACCGGGAGGGAGGTTAGTTAATCACGTAGTGTCAAAGAATACACCACATTTTGCTCCCAGCAATAAATGGCTATGGCATATTGGACAGGGACCGCCAGACAATAGGGTGAATGCTTTTCTGTTGTGCCTAGAAAGCCTCTACAATTAACATTTTCAAAGCATTTTTTACATTTTACTATTAAAAACAGATTTAATGCATGATTAAATGTGGATTCAGTTTCTAACCTGAGTTTGGTGGTGTTTAACAGGTACAGTTTGGTGTGGTGTTGGACCAGAGACCACTGAGGATTAACACATCCAACAAACGAATGATTATGTAGTATCTCTTGCAAACCTGTGGGTACAAAAACAGACAATGGTAATGAAGATACAAGGCGTCATAATTTATAAGCATGCTGTTCCAAAAACTAGCAACTCTTTACTACAAATTAGTCACAACTAATTGGCATGTACTATGCATTGCTCTACTATCTTACCTTTATGAGCTTGTTCTGCGATTTCATTTCGCAGCTCCTTCACGCTGGTTAGCTTGATGACTCGTCTCTGGGGAGTGCAGGCCACCGTCACATCCTCCTTTTCCTCAGCAACATCAACATGAGGTCGTTTCCTAGTACAGCAATAATAAGTGGATATTTGTGCGTCACTCACAATATACGTTTCCCCACAGACCTGAAATATACCTGGTGAAGTAAGTCTGTACAAAAGACCTAGTAAATTTTATTTACAAACAGTTGTCAAATTAAAGGAAAACCCAACATGAAGTGGATTAATAAGGTGTCAGGCCACCACAAGGTGCTGGAACAGCTTCACTAAATTCTTCAAGAATTGTGCATCAGGATCTTTGTCTCGTCTTCATCCGCTTATCCGGGGCCGGGTCGGGGAGGCAGCAGTCTGAGCATGGAAGCCCAAACTTCCCTTTCCCCAGACACCTCGGCCAGCTCCTCAGGAAGAACACCGAGGCGTTCTCAGGCCAGCCAAGAGACATGGTCCCTCCAGCGTGTCCTGGGTCTTCCTCGGGGCCTCCTCCCAGGGGGACATGCCTGGAACACCTCCCCAGGGAGGCGTCCATCCAGGAGGCATCCGAAAGAGATGCCCGAGCCACCTCAGCTGATTCCTCTCGATGTGGAGGAGCAGCGGCTCTACTCCGAGCTCCTCCCAAGTGACTGTGCTTCTCACCCTATCTCTAAGGGAGCGCCCAGCCACCCTGTGAAGGAAACTCATTTCGGCTGCTTGTATCCGCGATCTTGTTCTTTCGGTCATTACCCAAAGCTCATGACCATAGGTAAGAGTCAGAATGTAGATCGATCGGTAAATCGAGAGCTTCGCCTTTTGGCTCAGCTCCTTCTTCACCACAACAGACCAGTAAAGCGACCGCATCACTGCGGAGGCTGCACCGATCCGCCTGTCAACCTCACACTCTATCCTTCCCTCACTCGTGAACAAGATCCCGAGATACTTAAACTCCTCCACTTGAGGTAGGACTTCTCCACCATCCTGGAGAGGGCAAGCCACCCTTTTCCGGTCGAGAACCATGGCCTCGGACTTGGAGGTGCTGATTCTCATCCCAGCCGCTTCACACTCGGCTGCAAACCGCCCCAGTGCATGCTGAAGGTCCTGGTTTGAAGAAGCCAACAGGACATCATCCACAAAAAGCAGAGATGAAATCCTGTGGTTCCCAAACAGGATTCCTTCCGGCCCCTGGCTGCGCCTAGAAATTCTGTCCATAAAAATTATGAACAGAACCGGTGACAAAGGGCAGCCCTGCCAGAGTCCAACATGCACTGGGAACAGGTCTGACTTACTGCCAGCAATGCAAACCAGACTCCTGCTCCGTTCGTACAGGGACCGGACAGCCCTTAGCAAAGAGCCCCGAACCCCATACTCCCAAAGCACCCCCCACAGAATACCACGAGGGACACGGTCGAATGCCTTCTCCAGATCCACAAAGCACATGTGGACTGGTTGGGCAAACTCCCATGAACCCTCAAGCACCCTATGAAGGGTATAGAGCTGGTCCAGTGTTCCGCGACCATGACGAAAACCGCATTGTTCCTCCTGGATCCAAGGTTCAACTATTGGCTGAATTCTCCTCTCCAGTACCCTGGAGTAAACCTTCCCTGGGAGGCTGAGAAGTGAGATTCCCCTATAATTGGAGCACACTCTCCGGTCCCCTTTCTTAAAAAGAGGGACCACCACCCCAGTCTGCCACTCCAGAGGCACTGTCCCCGACCGCAACGCGATGTTGCAGAGGCATGTCAGCCAAGACAGCCCCACAACATCCAGAGACTTGAGATACTCAGGGCAGATCTCATCCACCCCCGGTGCCTTGCCACCGAGGAGCTTGCAAACCACCTCAGTGACTTCGGCTGGGGTAATGGACGAGTCCACCTCTGAGTCCTCAGCCTCCGCCTCCTCAATGGAAGACATGACGGTGGGATTGAGGAGATCCTCAAAGTATTCCTTCCACCGCCCGACAATGTCCCCAGTCAAGGTCAACAGCTCCCCACCCGCACTGTAAACAGTGTTGGCAGAGTACTGCTTCCCCCTCCTGAGGCGCCGGACTGGTTGCCAGAATTTCTCCGAGGCCGACTGACAGTCCTTCTCCATGGCCTCCCCGAACTCCTCCCAGTTCTGAGTTTTTGCCTCCGCAACTGCCCGAGCTGCGGCACGCCTGGCCTGCCGATACCCGTCAGCTGCCTCAGGAGTCCTGGAGGTCAACATGGCCTGATAGGATTCCTTCTTCAGCTTGACAGCATCCCTTACTTCCGGTGTCCACCACTGGGTTCGGGGATTGCCGCCATGACAGGCACCGGAGACCTTGCAGCCACAGCCCCGAACAGCTGCATCTACAATGGAGGTAGAGAACATGGTCCACTCGGACTCAATGTCCCCCGCCTCCCTCGGAAGCTGGGAGAAGCTCTCCCAGAGGTGGGAGTTAAAGACCTCCCCGACAGAGTGCTCAGCCAGACGTTCCCAGCAGACCCTCACCATACGTTTGGGCCTGCCAGGTCTGTCCGGCTTCCTCCTCCGCCAGCGGATCCAACTCACCACCAGGTGGTGATCAGTTGACAGCTCAGCCCCTCTCTTCACCCGAGTGTCCAAGACATAGGGCCGGAGATCAGATGAAACGACAACAAAGTTGATCATCGACCTCCGACCTAAGGTGTCCTGGTGCCACGTGCACTTATGGACACCCCATGCTCGAACATGGTGTTCATTATGGACAAACCGTGACTAGCACAGAAGTCCAATAACAAAACACCACTCGGGTTCAGATCGGGGAGGCCGTTCTTCCCAACCACGCCCCTCCAGGTGTCACTGTCGTAGCCCACGTGAGCATTGAAGTCCCCCAGTAGAACAATGGAGTCCCCAGTCTGAGCACCTCTCAGTACCTCTCCCAGGGACTCCAAGAAGGCCGGATACTCTATACTGCTATTTGGCCCATAGGCACAAACAGCAAGAGCCCTCTCCCCAATCCGAAGGCGCAGAGAGGCGACCCTCTTGTTCACTGGGGTAAACTCCAACACATGGCGGCTGAGCTGGGGAGCTATAAGCAAACCCACACCAGCCCGCCACCGCTCACCATGGGCGACTCCAGAAAAGTGGAGAGTCCAGCTCCTCTTGAGGAGCTGGGTTCCAGAGCCCAAGCTGTGCGTGGAAGTGAGCCCGACCATCTCTAGCCGGTACCTCTCAACCCCCCCCCCAGCGAAGTGACATTCTATGTCCCAACAGCTAGCCGCTGTGTTCGGGGATCAGGTCGTCGAGGCCCCTGCCTTCGACTGTCGCCCAATCCACACTGCACCGGCCCCCTACGGCTACCTCTGTGGGTGGTGAACCCACAGGAGGTCGGGCCCACGTCACCGCTTCAGGCTGAGCCCGGCCGGGCCCCGTGGGCAAAGGCCCGGTCACCAAGCGCTCGCATACGAGCCCCAACCCCGGGCCTGGCTCCAGGGTGGGGCTCTGGCTGCGCCATACCGGGCGACGTCACGGTCCTTGATTGATTATTCTCCATAAGGGTTTTGGTGAACTGCTCTTGGTCTGGCCTGTCACCTAGGACCTGTCTGCCTTGGGAGACCCTAACAGGGGCGTAATGCCCCCGACAACATAGCTCCTAGGATCATTCAAGCACACAAACCCCTCCACCACAATAAGGTGGCAGTTCTAGGAGGGGCATCAGGATCTTCATGAAAGGAATTTACATAGCTGAGCCAACACTAAGCATTTTAAAAATGCAAGATGGGTGGAGGAGGGATAATGGTCTGAGGCAATTTTTCAGAGTTCCAGCTAGGGGGGCCTATTTATTTCCACTGAAGGGTAAAGTTAATGCTACAGTATACAAACATTTTACACAATTGTACACCTCCAACTTTTGACAACAGTTTGGGGAAGGCTCTTTCCTGTTTCATCATGACTGGCCCTTGTGCACAAATCAAGGTTCATAAAAAGACTGTTTGACGAGTTTGGCCTAGCCCTGACCCCATCTACACTGAACACCGGCCAGGCCTTCTTGTCCATCAGTGCCTGATCTCAAATTTTGACTGAATGGGACACAAATACCCACAAACTCAATGTTTTTAGAATGGGGTGTCCAACAAGCTTATACAGGTGTGATGGGCAGGTGTCCACATACTTTTAGCCAATGTGCTTCATTCATAAATAAATACGACCAAACAAACTATGTATATAGCTCTTTATATACAGTACTCTAAAGCACTTAAATTATGAGAGGAAATTTTAAAAATGAATAATTAATAATTAAAAATAAATAAATGCATCCAATGAAAATGTTGTTGCCAACAAGTATCAGTTTATTTTTTGCAAATAGACAATCAAAAATATCTTGGGGGGGGGGGGGGGGGGGAGACTAACAATAAAAAAAAAGAATTTTGATTAATCAATATAATATCTAAATATAAGCTATACTCTTGGGGGGGGGGAACGCTGTCTACAACCTTAAAAGAGGAAAAATTATGTTGAACGTTCTACAGAAACACTACAACAAAGGGTTTCCTTTTCAGAAAAGGTTCCAAATAAAACCACTTCAGAAAGTTTGAACATGAACCATTCAAAAAGCTCTTGAAGAACCCTTTTTGTCTTAAGATTGTGGGGAAATTACTCGCCTTACAAATACTATTAAATAAACATTTCATTACAATAGAAATCAGAGAGCACCTAACGTCTGTTTTCTATGCGACACCAATATCAAACTACTGTATGTACTGGCAGATACCCAAAACTGATTCAATCCTGGCACAGTTAATGCCAAGCTCTGCCAAACAGAAGCAGCGTAATGGTGGCATGTTTAAAGACAAGTTAATCTGCATGCTCTTTGTTATGTCAGTTAATATAAATTAATTGCATCAAATTAATTGATTCACAGGATCGAACTGATGCATCCCTTAAAAGACACCTACAGTCTCTCATATTTTGGTTGCAAAATTCATCCTGAAGAAAGATGTGCCTATATCAAGCAATTTAAAACAAGGCAGCTTCTGCTTATCTTAAAAGTGATTAAAAAGTACTTTTTTTAACTTACCATTACAACTTTTAAAAAGACATTCATCCTCACCTCAGGGGAACCTCTGACTGGACATCAGTCTGAATGTCGTCTGTAGCACTAGCCAGCAACTCCTCAGGACCATCATTCACTTCTGCTTCAGAATTAACAACAGCTGGGACAGGTTTTGGAGAACTTGCTATGAGGCAGGGAACTGAAGAAGGGTTATTTACTGGCTGTATAAAAGCATCTAGTTTTTGGGACTTGCTGTCAGTTCGCACCATTTGATTGGCATAGACACGCTCACTGGGGCCAGCTGTTGAACTGCTTGAGCTTTTTACATCACTGACAGATACTGAAAGCCCAGGAAGTAAAGTCTGTTGAAAAGACAAAGTAGTATAATGCATTAAGTTAAACACAGTGTACAATACAGGAACATGCAGTTACAGATGTTTCTTTGTATACCTGTGTAAAATAGGTGCGAGAAGAATTGGAGCCAAGTAGTTTACTCTCAATGTGTTTCTGAATACTTGCAATGATGCAGTCTTCATGGAGGAAGTGCACTTCATGCTTGGTGGGATGCACATTCACGTCAACATTATGAGGTGCGATTTCTAAACTAAGAAATAAGAAAAAATTTTTTTTGAATGGACTATTTTATCATGTGTACCTGTACACATTGTAATTATGATTTTTTTTTCCTTCCTAAATTACTCAATTTTGATACTGGTGACTTTATGTAAAGTCAGCTAAATGGCTCTTTTTTTAAGCACTGAGGAGATCCACTCATTTAACTGAATATTTTGAATCAAAGATTTATTTTTAAATCTTAAAATAACGATTTTATTAAAAGGAACAGCAACCAATGAAAGAAAACCCATCTTTTGCTTAATTAAGAAAAATTAAAGTGTAATAAAAACATCAGATTTACATGTCAAATTTACTAATAATGCATATTGGGACGGTTTGCAGCCGAGTGCGAAGCTGCTGGGATGAGGATCAGCACCTCCAAGTCCGTGGCCATGGCGCTCAGCCGGAAACAGGTGGAGCGCCTACTTCAGGTCAGTGGGAGTTGCTACCTAAAGTGGAGGAGTTTAAGTATCTTGGGGTTTTGTTCACAAGTGAGGGTAAGGGGGAGCGGGAGTTGGACAGAAGGATCAGGGCAGCGTCAGCAGTGATGCGGATGTTAAACCGGTCTGTTGTAGTAAAGAGAGAGCTGAGCCAAAAGGCAATCTACGTTCCCACTCTCACCTATGGTCACGAGCTATGGGTAGTGACCGAACGAATGAGATCGCGGATACAAACGGTAGAAATGAGTTTTCTCCGCAGGGTGGCTGGGCTCTCCCTTAGAGAAAGGGTGAAAAGCTTGGTCATTCGGGAGAGACTCTGAGTAAAACCACTGCTCCTCCACATCGAAAGGAGTCAGTTGAGGTGGTTCGGGCACCTTGTTAGGATGCCCCCTGGATGCCTCCCAAGGGAGGTTTTCTGGGCATGCCCCACCGGGAGGAGACCCCGGGGCAGACCCAGGACACGCTGGAGAGATTACATCTCTCGGCTGGCCTGGGAACGCCTCGGTATTTCCCCAGAAGAGCTGGTGGAGGTGGCCAGGGAGAGGGAAGTCTGGGCTGCTCTGCTTAGGCTGCTACCCCCGCGACCCGGATCCGGATAAGCGGTAGAAGATGGATGGATGGCATATTGACTGAAATGTTGATACTGAACTTGTAATCATTAAAAGAAAGCTATGAAGAATTCCGTACATTTTTGGCCTAGAGAGCTTAATAATGGGTCAAAAAGACACAATGGCTCCATTAGCAAATTATACTTTGCTAATGTAATATAAAGCAACAGAATGCAAGAGGGAGTGTGTTACCACAAACTTTGTTGTTTTCATGTTTTAATATGGCAGTTTAAAAAGTAAGGAAAACAAAGCAAAGAAACAATGAACATTTCAAATCTCTATTCTTAAAATCTAGATCTAGGTTTTTAATATCTACACCACAACTGGCAACAAAGAAACAATATTGTTATCGTTGATGTGTGAAACATTTTGCAGAGCCTATAAGCTTTTATTAACTAACACAGCAGCCTAAATGGTAATGCATCTTTTTACCTCCGCCAAGGAGGTTATGTTTTCGGTAGCGTTGGTTTGTTTGTTTGTTTGCCTGTTAGCAACATTATGGAAAAAGTAATGAACGGATTGCTCTGAAATTTTTTTCCAGAGGTGTGACTGGGCACAAGTAACAAACCCTTAAATTGTGGCAGTGATCCGGATCACCTTCTGGATCCTGGATTTTTTTAAAGGATTAATTTTTTTCCCCATTGAAATGAATGGGCAAGCGACGCAAATAACAGATTTTTCCTTCTGTAGGCCAAACCATAAGGTGTAAAGTCATGAAACTTGGTACACTGATAGAGTGGACCCTGATTGATTTCATCAAGTTTCATGTTGGTACGTCTCACGCTCTAGCGCCACCAACTGATCACAGTCTTACATGCGTTCATGCACGTAACTTTTGATCCGTATGTCCGATTTTCATAAGTCTGGTGCCGTTGAAATCCTTGGAGCTAGACAATTCCAACGCACCCTATGACGTCATTCTCCGCCTAATTAGATTTTCCGCTATTTTGAATTTTGTCCAAAGTGAAGGTAGAGTGACCCTGGCTGCATGTTTTGTCCAATCATCACGAAACTTGGCACACATGATCTCCAGTCCATGCCTAATGAATGATATTCGTTTCGCTCTCACAGGTCGAAGCATTTGTCCGTGGCAGCCAATCAAAATAGATGGCGAAGCCACCAAACAGGAAGTGAGCTCATATCACGGAAACGCTTTGATGTATCAAGACCATATTTAGTGGCATGACTTTGGACACCATCCAAACTACCCTTATCAAATATGGTGTCATTTGGCCACTAGGGGGCGTCACAATTAGCAAAAACTTATTTTGGCTCACATCTCAGAAGCGCTTTGACGTATGAAGACCATATTTGTTGAGATGACTTTCGGCACCAGTTCATGTACCCTCATCAAATTTGGTGTCATTTGGCCACTAGGGGGCGCCACAATGAGCAAAAACATGTTTTGGGTCATATCTCTTTACGGATTTAGAATTACATCTACATTTTCATGTTAGTGATGCTCTGG
This sequence comes from Neoarius graeffei, assembly GCF_027579695.1. Lineage (NCBI taxonomy): Eukaryota > Metazoa > Chordata > Actinopteri > Siluriformes > Ariidae > Neoarius > Neoarius graeffei. The sequence goes on along the minus strand of NC_083575.1, from coordinate 31,494,737 downwards.
GATGTCCCTGTAAAGAACCTTGCCAGGCTGTCATCTCTGTATGAGAATCCGCCTTGTGTCTTGGCCAAACTTTCGCGTGTTGACACAAAACTTGTTGTGTGGGCATGTGGTCGCCTCTCTTGCCGGGTCGCCATGGCGGCGCACCTGAGCAAGCACACTTTCGCATTTTCTCCGGAAATGCATTCTAGTTATTATTATTACCTCCGCCAAGGAGGTTATGTTTTCGGCAGCGTTGGTTTGTTTTTTAGCAACATTACGGAAAAAGTAATGAACGGATTGCTCTGAAATTTTTTCCAGAGGTGTGACTTGGCACAAGTAACAATCCATTAAATTTTGGTGGTGATCCGGATCACCTTCTGGATCCCGGATTTTTTTAAAGGATTCTTGGCGGAGGTCTGCGCTCTCCAAGTGCTTTTCTAGTTTATAATGGTTTAACATACGGTTACCAATTCTAAAAGTGCTTAGAGTAACACAGAACGTGACCTTTGCTGTTACTTAACAACCCGTGGTCAGCAGGAAAACAATAAAGGGCAGGAGAGGAAACAACTTAAAATACCCATCTAAACCAGTTGTGATTGTGTGGTCATAACTAACTGTCACATCATTATTACACTTCTTCTGGATCTGATCAAAACAGGCTAAAAATGATACAAGCTGTATGCTATAGTATTTTGCTGGGTAATGATAAGAAACTTGGAGTAATACATCCACTGCTGTTACTTAGCAACCTGCTGTCAGCAGAAAGTGTTGGTGAGGGATACAAGCACAGCAAGAACACTTTTCATTGCAATTCAATCAAATCAGACTGTGTGGTTGAGAACTGTTTTGGGAAATTCATTAGTTTAAGTACAATATCCTGCAACTTTTGAATATACTGAGCAATGACCTCTGTAGTTGTTTTAAAGTGTATATTTAGCAAATCAAATGATCACTTATGATCTCCAGCTCCTGATTAAATAAATACCTGAGATAAAGAAAAGGATGCGTGTTTTTCGGAAGGTATGCTGTATAGACAGTCTCAATTGCTTTCTTCAAGGCACTGGATTCCACTAAACGATCTGTAAAAACATCTCACAGTCAGAGTGATCAAATGTCTACTGATAAGAAATGTTAATAAATAAGGCATGATCATAAACCATGAAAAGAATGCAGGAAATACACACGGTTAATGAACAGGATGAGAATACACTTCTTGACCGAGTAGTTGGCATTTGAGATATAACCCTTCAATTTGAAAGCAAGCTTCTGATCCTCACACTCCACTTCCATCATCTCCCTGTAAATAACACGATATGAACCTTCAGAACAAAGATCAGCATTTCCCTTCCCAAGTTATGTTAGTTTGCAATAGCAGGATTTGAGTTCGCTGTTCAGAAATCTAACAAATGCTTTTCCTCAGAGTACATCACAATCCATCACACTTAGGATGTGATGTGTTTTAGTACATGTAAATAAGATTCTAGACCCGTAAATCATTTCATTTCAACTCCACTTTTCATTTACATTTTTTTATCAATCTTTATTTAGTTTTCATAGTTGTCAATACAAGACAATCTCCTCAATAGTATTGGAAAAAAACAAAAGACAATAACAAAAGCTATAAGAGTGATTCCACGCTTATGGGTACTGAAATGGGGACATGAACTTATTTTTAAAAATTCACCTAAAACCATTTCTTTTTTTTACCATCAGGTCACAAAACATGTAATCTTTAATGAATGATATGTTAAAAGATAACTTTAATTTTCTGAGATGTAATAAAAACATATTTATATGCCAAAGTCAGAACGTAACAGAAGTGTTGTGGACATATAGATTCTCAATTTTAACAATGTAGAATTACTTTTTGAAACATAGGAAGGTGATGTTTTAGCAAATATAATTAATAAACATGTGTAGTAGAATAAACATACACATTCTTTCAATAAGATTAACATGGTATATAGCTAGATTGTAATTAATTTGTAACAGACGCGAGCTGGACAATCGTAACAGAAGTAATGTAACAGACATCATTTTGGAACTCATAGGCTTGACTCTGGCATATAAATGTTTTTATTACATCTCAGAAAATTAAAGTTATCTTTTAACATATCATTCATTAAAGATTACATGTTTTGTGACCTGATGGTAAAAAAAGAAATGGTTTTAGGTGAATAAGTTCATGTCCCCATTTCAGTACCCATAAGCGTGGAATCACTCAAACAAACAAACAAAAACAGAGCCTGTGTGAGATTGTATTAGTAAATGCTACTGACATCTGATTAATCATGTCTTCCCTTATATATGTCAACCATTTCCCACATCTTTTTATATAAACATCTTCTCTCATTTTCAACTTATATGTGAGATGCTCCATCACCAATATATCATCTATGATCGTCATCCACCGTTTGTAACTTGGAGTGTCAGACTTAAGCCAATTCTTAGTAATAGTCTTCTTCCCAGCCACCAGAAGAATCCTGACCAAATATTGGTCACTTTCATGCACCGTGCCCTCCAAATGACCCAGGTACAAAACAAGACAGGATTTAGGTATCATATATCCCAAAACATCACAGAGAACTGAGTGAATATTCCCCCAGAAGGGTTGTATTTTTGTGCAATTCCAAAAAGTGTGTGTATGATCTGGATCCATGTGGTTGCATAATCTCCAACATGGCTGTTGAACATTTATCTGTTTACTTCTAATTTTAGGTGTAATAAAGTACCGAATTAGATTCTTCCAACTGAATTCCCTCCATTTCAAAGATTGTGTTGTAATTTGATGTGTTTTCCACATATCATACCATATCCCCTCTGGACTCTCCTCACCCAGCTCTCTTTCCCATTTGACTTTAACATATAATGTTGAATCTATTCTAGAAGCCAACAAACATTCATACAGAACCGCCACAGCCTTTGGAATAGATTGGCTACAAGCTTGTACAAGTAGCTTTATGATGGGATGTATTTTATCCTCAGCTGTTTTAATACTTTTGATATAATAATCCCTCATTTGTAGATATCTAAACAAGTCCTGATTCGTTAGATCATGTGTATTCTTTAGTTCTTGAAAGCTTTTCATTTCACCTCTTTTAATAGTTGTACATATAGCTGTACATATAGCTGTAATTCATTTTTCTGCCCAATATTTAAATCTAACATCATATTTCCCTGGTGCAAATTTGTCATCAAATGCAATCCATTTTAATAGTCCAATTTCCTTCCCTATTTTTAATTGTTTCACTGTGGAATACCACATATCTAAAGTAGAGGATATCACTGGGTTAAAATTATGCTCATCTTTAATATAAGTGGGGATTTCTGTTTCACCAATACTTATTTGAATCGGGTATTTAAATGCAGACATTTCAATATCTTTCCATCTAGCTACATATACCTCATCACACCAGTAAATTAGTTGACGCAGTTGTGCGGAAAGAAAATATTTTTTTAGATTTGGGAGTGCCATTCCCCCTCTGTCTTTAGATAATTGTAGTGTGGTGTAGCGTACTCTGGGCCGTTTACCTCCCCATACAAATCTTGATGTGCACTTATCCCATTTAATAAATTGGTCTTTAGACATATCTACAGGCAAAGATAGGAACAAATATAGCAGACGTGGTAGGATGTTCATTTTTACCACATTTAACCTGTCATTTAATCCCAGTGGGTAAGTGAACCATCTGTCAATATCTGCCCTTATGTTTTTGTTAAATGTGTTCATAGTTACTACTATATAATTTGGAAAGATCTTTAGTTATGTTTATGCCGAAGTATTTAATTGATTTTGCTTCCCAGTTTATCTGCCATTCCCTAAGTTCTTGGTTTGATGAACAGTTAAACATGAGGATTTGAGTTTTCAATATATTTACTTTACACCCTGAATAAAAACCAAATTTGTCAAGAGTTTGTGCAAGCTGCTTAAATGAATTCCCTGGGTTTTTTAAATAAATCAATGTCATCCGCGAACAAGCTTATTACGTGCTCTTCTTTATTAATTTCTATACCTTTTATTGACCTGTCTTGTCTGATCATCTGGGCCAATGGCTCAATGTATAGGGCAAACAGTGTGGGGCTAAGACAGCATCCCTGTCTGGTACCTCTCTCCAAAACAAATCTTTCTGACAGAGAGCCATTGACCTTTACTCTAGCTGTAGGTTTGTTATACGTATATAGACTTGATGCATTGAATTGACTTCATGTTGAATCAAAATTTTCCCAAAGTTAAATATAAAAATTCCCAACTGACTCTATCAAAAGCTTTTTCTGCATCTAAGCTGATCAAAGCTGCTTGTATGTTGTCTTTATGTATCTTATGTATAATATGCAATGTTCTAATATTATCTTGTGTTTGTCTATTCCTAACAAACCCACTTTGATCCTCATCTATTAAGTCTGGTACAAATGATTGGAGTCTAGTTGATATAATTGAGGTGTACATTTTGTAGTCGACGTTTAGTACTGAAATCGGCCTATAATTTTGGCAATATTCTTTGTCTTTAAAGGGTTTGGGGAGCGCAGTAATAATTGCTTCCGACCAGGAGGGGAGTATTCTGTCATTAGTCATAATCCAATTAAAAGTAGTGTGGAGCACTGGTAATAGTTTCTCACTGAATTTTTTATACCACTCAGAGGGAAATCCATCACTACCAGGTGCCTTATTTGATTTTAATTTTTGTATTGTTTTCCGGATTTCATCTATTATCTTTGCTGTAATGTGTTCATTTTGTTTAGTGCCTATTGAAGGTAGGTCCAGAGAGTCGATGAAAGTCTTTATATCATTCTGATCTAAAGCCGATGACTCAGTGTAAAGTTCTTTGTAATAATCTCTAAAAATATTTTCAATTTCTACTGGTTCAAATTTGGGCTGGTTTGTTTTTGGGTCGCGTATTTTATTGACTGTAGTTTCTGCCTGTTGTTTCCGTAAACGTCTCGCTAACAATTTCATAGCTTTGGGACCTGATTCATAATAGTTTTGCTTTAAATATCTTGCTTTTGTTTCTGTTTCACACTGGAGTAGGTTATTAATTTCCTTTCTCACCTCGCTCATTCGTTGTTTGATTTTTGGTTCAACTTTGCCTCTCCCCTTATGTTTGTTCCAAATGTCTCAATTCTGCTATATAGATTTTATATTGCTTTATTCTTTCTCTTTTGAGATTGCTTGTAATTGCGATCAATTTTCCCCGCATCACTGCTTTTAAAGCGTCCCACAATATAGCTGGATCTGTTTCCCCATTATTGTTTTCCTCCAGGTAAGTCCGTATATCTGCCTTAATTTGCTCCACTACTGATTTATTATTTAATATCCCCACGTTCAATCTCCATATTGTATCTTTCCGTCTACATTTTAAGTGCATCTTCAGATAGATGGCACTATGATCAGATACATCTGCCACTCCAATCCAACAGTCTTTTATGTTATCTCTATTTTCCTTTTGCATAAAAACGTAGTCAATTCTAGAGTACACCGAGTGTGTTGAGTAATGACTAAAAACTCTCTGCAATGGATGTAGATCTCTCCACACATCAAAAAAGCCCATCTCCTCCCAAGTATTCCTGACCAGTTTTGTGATAGATTTCTTATTTCTCTTAAAACTAGATGTATCCATGTCATAATCCATTAAAACATTAAGGTCTCCCCCACATATACATATGCCCTCTGCTTCCAATGCAATGGTGTCAAATAGTGACTTGAAAAATTCCTTATTACTCTCAGGTGGGGCATATATGTTCACCAACGTTATCACTGTTTGGCCCATCATCCCTTTTACAATAATACAAGTTCCCTCTTTGTCTATTTCCTTTTGGCATTCAAATTTGGTTGTATTAGGCATCAGTATTGCTACTCCTCTTTTCCGACCACTGGAGTGTGAACTATAAAAGGTGTTTTTGAAACCAAATCTCTTTAATTTCTCATGTTCTGCTTTTGATAAATGAGTTTCTTGTAGGAAATTTATCTGTGTCTTTTCTTTTTTTAAGTTTGGTCATTATTTTAGCTCTTTTGACTGGGTTTCCTAAGCCGTTGACATTCAAAGAAAGCACATTAATTTCTTCTTGATTGGTATCCATAAACCATCTTAGTTGTGTTAACTTTGTAGAGATTCATCCACAAGCTTACAGTTAAACATTTAGGAACAAGCAACACTCTCCAAAACTGTTTAGTGCTTATTTGAACTATATATAAAAAAAGGACCTCCATAAAGAGATGTCAACAACCCTCCACTTCTGCTGACACTCTTTTTGTTTTGAGGGGGAAAGCCTCACACAGAGAAAGGGCCCCCATCCAGTAATGAGATTCAACCCATATAGGATTAATATACTCGTACCAGTCCCTGCAGCTGCGTTTCAGTCCTACTTAAGCCAACAGTCCGTTTATCTATAACCCATCAAAGCAAACTACATTTAACTTCACCTACCCTTAGCAAATTATATCATTTTCTTGTTCATTTTAACTCAGATTTAGTGAGAGCTACTTATCCAGCGTTGTTTCCCCTCAGACGAAAATCACGAAGTTTTTCACGTGCGCATCTGCTAGCCTCCCTGGTGCGTCTCCATGTCGCGGTTCCGGTCGATTGGAGTCTCTCAACGATTATGGTTTCTCCGGTGTTGGTCCCCGCGTTATCAACATCGTATCCTCTCTCCCGCAGGTCTCTAGTTGCCTCCTCTGCACTGCCGTAGGTTTTCACGCCGCTGGACCAGTGGATGCGCATCTTGTTGAGAGGTGTCTGAAAGCGGATGCCTTCTCTCTTTAAAATCTTCTTGATGTTGGAGTACGCTTTACGGTGTTTCAGTGTCCTCTCTGAGTAATCGTGATTGAAGTAAACCCTGTTTCTTCCGAGGGTGATTGTTTTCTTCTCCCAAGCTTTTTTTAATATCATCTCCTTTACAGTAAACTGATGGAAGTTGATGACAATCGATCTGGGAGGCTGGTCCGTTTTTGGCTTTGGAGCCAAGGCTCGGTGAGCGCGCTGAATCTGAAGGTCCGAGTTTATGGAAAATTCCTCACAGAGCCACTTATCCATAAACTGTGCCACCGAGTCACTCTCAGACTCTGCCTCCTCTTGTATGCCATACACCCGTAAATTATTCCAATGGGACCTCGATTCCAAGTTGTCTAGTTTAACCATGATCATTTTCTGCTCTTGCATTATGTCCTGCAGTGCACCGTTTGCTTCATAACTCCAAGACTCGAGTTCTTCTGTGCGTGTCAGAGCAGCGCTTATCTTCTCATCATGTTCACCAATATCCGTGGTCATTTTTGCAAACTTTTGATCAATGTCTCCCTTAAGTTCTGTCAGTTCGTTTCTCATTTGCACTGTAATTTCGTCTTTGAATGCTTTTAGGTCCGTCTTCATTTCGTTTTGCAGGGCTTGAATTTGCTTGCTAATGCCGTCCAGGCTGCTTTGAAACGAGGCCATGCCAGCTTCCGGTGTTAGCTTGCTCTCGTTAATCGATCTATTTATTTCTTTACCTTGGATGTCTGGGTTCTTTTTATTCTTTGTTCTTGTTGGTACTCCGCTCATATTCTCAGTTTCAAAGTTGCCGTCGTTTATCTCGGGTTTTAGCGGAGTTTAATATGTTGGCCTGAGGGAGCTCCTGTCTTACACGTCCATGCTGCTCTACCGTCCCACCCGGAAGTCTTCATTTACATTTTTAAGCTATCATTGGAAAAACTGATATAATCCAAAAGATTCCATTCCCCCCCCCACTACCTGAAATTAGCTTCACCCTGCAAGAAGGAAAAGGCTCATCAGTAGGTGTGATCAGTGAAACACAGTCCTTCACAGCACAGTAGTCACTTCGCTTGGTGTCATGCATACTATTAGAATTTTTTTTGTCAAACTTGTTTCTATACAACTGGCACACATGAGCAAAGTGGCAGCAGTTTTCAAAGTCAGGATTTGCAGTTGCTCTCCACCACCTGCACAAGCTTGGCTTCAACTTGATGTCAGCAGAGATTATTCTGGCACTAGTTTCAGAGAGAAACAACCACATTGGGTTTTTTTTATTCCAAGATCTTCATTTTTGTGAAAATCTGGAGGGCTCTAAATATTACAAATTATTTGTAGTGGTTAGCACGGTTGCCTCACAGCAAGAAGGTTCCAGGTTCGAACCCAGCGGCCGGCGAGGGCCTCTGTGTGGAGTTTGCATGTTCTCCCCGTGTCTGCGTGGGTTTCCTCCGGGTGCTCCGGTTTCCCCCACAGTTCAAAGACATGCGGTTAGGTTAATATGGGACGGCCTTGGGCTGAGGTGCCCTTGAGCGAGGCACGTAACTCCCAATTGCTCCCCGGGCGCTGTTAGCACGGCTGCCCACTGCTCTAGGTATGTGTGTGTGCTCATTGCTCACGTATGCATGTGTGTGTTCACTGCTTCAGATGGGTTAAATGCAGAGAGGAAATTTCACAAGTGTGTGATGAATAAAGTTGTGCTTTCTTTCTTTCTTTCAAGCAGAGATAAGAAATTTGACTATAACCTTTTGGACTAAACAATGCCATTTTCACAGCCCATGCCAGCACTCAGACATGAGCAAACGTGATCATAAGTCCATCGCTTAAATAATTAAAGTCCTTTTACTATTTTAATACCTGCTTAGTGCTACTCCAAACACCAAACGAATGTTGTCCAAAACAGAGGCATTGGCAAAAGTCTTCACATCAGCCACCATCTCTCCTTGCTGAAACAATACAAGAGATTTTTTTTTAACTACTCAACAGGTTACACAAATATACAAATGATGAATATTCTCAACAAAGGACATTTTTACCTTTTTGACAGTAAAGCTTTTCCCAGAATTGTGAATGGCATATCTGTAAGGATTGAAATTATAAAGCTTATAGATGCATTTATATATTCCTGTTGATTCAATTTGTGAAATAATGCATCAAAATGGACAGACCTACTCACTACTTCCACAATCCTGGAATATTCTTCACTGGGGCTTCTGAGGGCTTTCCTTCGGGTTTGTACATTATAGAACAGGTCTTCTACCTATGAGCAGTACCAATCATTATTCATATACTTATCATATTTATTGTGAACAGACATCCTGCAAATAAACAGGTGTCAAATAATAGCTGGTCACATTAGTTAAAGTACATTTAAATGCAAAGCACAATGACCCTAGATGATTTACACAACCAAAACCTTATTAAAACTACCATAACAGAAGTTGTGAAATCTCAATGGCTTTTGCTTTATTTACATCTTAAAGCAGATACGCTGTGGAAAATTATTTTTTTGTAATTTACTTTTTATTTGTTTTTCTTTTAGTACAAAACAACATACATGCGCCAACTGGGCACAAAACACATAACATGGGGAGGATCTAAGTGTTAAATAAGACAACAGAATCAACAAATACCGCATACACACATGTACCCACACCCTTACTGTTTTTATATACCACATCTTTGTTTTTGCATGGGCACTTACATCTAAACCGAAAAAACAGATTCTGCACTTGGGAAAGGGGAAAAAACCTTTTAAATTTGGAGGATATGACCTTACTAATGGTATGCCAATTATACAAAATCAGGTCTTACACCTGACACACAAGAGAGCCATTTTGACCAATTTTCTTCAAAAATATCACTTTGATGTCTTAGCCTAAATGTGATCCTCTCCATCACGTATATATTATAGATTATATCAAAGTGGAACATTTTTGTTGTTTTTGAAATGTGTCAATGTGACTTGGGGACATACTGAGCTTTTCAAAGCAGATTGTTACCTTCCTAGTCTGTAATGACTTTCCGAAAAGCATCGCAGCACATCATTGTTAAATGGTAGACCAAGCAGCATAATGAATGCCCTCTCTCCTAGTTAAGATGCTTTTTTTTTGTGATCATCTTTTTATTATATTCTTTAAAACATACATACAAACCCAAGACGGATACTTTCAGGATAAAGCACTAAATAAAATAAAATTAAATTAAAAATACAGAACACTTAACTTGTGCTGGCAGCAAACACAAAGAGATAGAGGTATTCATAGAAGGTCGTTAAGGGCAGTAGCTATGCTCATCCAAGTGTTTACAGTGGTTTCCTTTGCCTTGTTAATCTTTGCAGTTGTACCTTCCAAACAAACTATATAGTAATAAGAAGCTATCCAAAATTTTCTAAGATTTGTGTCTGGGTGTATCCATTGCTGCAGTATAGTCTTCTTAGCAGCAGTGAACCCTGACATCAACACTCTTTTTTCACACAGAGAAAAATCATACATTGAATCATCATTAAGCAAAAGTAAGCAAGGGTCCAAGTCAAAGTCCAGTCCTGTGAGATCACGTAACACACGGATGACATAGTTCCAAAAGCGTTGAATAACTGGACAGTCCCAGAACATGTGTAGAAATGTACCAGTAGTTCCTGTGTTACAGATGCTGCAGTGAGGATGGGTTACATGTTTCATGAGATATCGTTTATAGGGTGTATGATAGAAACGGTGGATAGTCTTAAAATGGATAAGTACATGACTAAGATTTTTTAGAAGTGAGGCAAAGATTTGACCACACTGTTTCCCAATCCGGTTTGAATCCCAACCAAGAAAGTTCCAGGTCCCATTTTGATAGAATCTATAGGTTTTTGAACGCTAGTGAGTAAAAAATTATAAATTCTAGTGACTGCACCCCTTGAACACTTAATGGGATTAATCCAACAAAACATTGGGTGGTCATTTAAAGCTGAGTTCCATGGGACACCATAAGCTTTCATGGCTGAACGCAACCTGAGGTACAAGAAGAATGAGAATCCTGGTAAATTATATTCTTGTTGGATATCCTGGAATGTGCGCAAACCATTTGCATCAAATAAATTAGAAAACGTGAAAACACCCCTGGATGACCACAGAGGATAAACAAAAGGTTTATGATCTGACAGGAAGTTGAAGTTATTCCATAGCGGTGATTGTGTAAATAATTTCTTTGAGAGACCCGATGCTTTTTCAGCACTATTCCAGGCAGCTAATGTTGATGAAACAATACTACCCAATTTAGTATAAGATTTGCGATGCCCAACCCCTGTGAAAGGTAAATCTTGGAGCCTGTGGGGATGCACTAGAGCAGATTCTATACTTCTCCATGGTACTGCACTTTCAGGGTCTGCCCAAGTGCGCATAGCTCTGATTTGAAATGCCCAGAAATAAAGTTTAAAATTAGGAAGTGCAAGCCCCCCATCTAATTTTATGCGTTGCAAGACTGAAAAACGCAACCTAGGTTGTTTGCCACTCCAGATGAATTTAGATACTGCTGAGTTCAAATCTTCAAAATATTTTGGAGGCGGTATGCATGGGATCATAAAAGACAAAAAGTTAAGTCTTGGTAGAACATTCATTTTGACTGTACTGATTCTAGCTTGCATTGAGATTTTAAGATTAGTCCATCGCTGCAGATCAAGTTTTATGTTCTGACTCATCTCACTGCAGTTCATATGGATGATCTTTGGCAAAGAATCCGTTATTTTAATTCCAAGATAAGTGAATGATTTAGTAAATACAATGTTGGTAGGGAGGCTAATGTGTTGTGAGATGGTATTAAGGGCCATTAGAGATGATTTATCCCAATTAATTTTGTAAACTGACATAGTACTAAATTCATTAAATAATTCTAACACGCTTGGTATAGATACATTTAGGTTGGATAGGTACAAAATTATGTCATCTGCATACAATGATACGTGATGATGTGAACCATACAATGTAACAGGGGAAATAACTGGGCTTTGCCTAAGGGCCTGTGCTAATGGTTCCAATGACAGAGCAAAAAGGAGAGGTGATAGAGGACAGCCTTGACGGCATCCTCTTCGAAGTGGGAAGGGTGCAGAATGTTTAGTGCCTGTTGAAATGGAGGCTGTAGGATTTTTGTAAAGAGTCTGGATAGTACCTATAAACTTGGGGCCAAAACCAAAGTGATGCAATACAGTCCATAAGTAGTCAAGTTCAAGTCTGTCGAAAGCCTTGAGCGCGTCTAGGGAAAAAACTGCGCAGGTGTTGGGATATGTGTGAGCGTGTTCGATAATGTGTAGTAGGCGGCGCATATTGTCGGAGGCTAGCCGCCCTCTAAGAAACCCAGTTTGGTCATAATGTATAAGACTATCCATGATGAGCTCAATATGGGAGACCAAAGCTTTAGCTAGAATTTTGATATCACTATTGATTAAAGATATGGGGCGGTAACTAGAGCAATCTAATGGATCTTTATTTTTCTTCTGTAACAAAATAATAAGTGCAGTGTTTTGATCTCGATGAGGGGTACCATGTTCTATAGCATAATTCATGGAACCCAGTATGAGAGGACCTACCGGTACCAAATCCCAGACGGCCAGGTATAATTCTGGCGGGATGCCATAGGGGCCTGGGGATTTTCCCTTTTTAAGTGACTTGGCTGCCTTATACAGTTCCTCTAGGGTTATAGGTTTTTCAAGAATTTCTTGATCCTCTGCTGAGAGCACAGGAAGGTCAAGATTTTTAAGAATTTTTTGCATGAATCTTTGTCAAGGACCACCTCAGAAGAGTACAATTTGGAGTAGAATTCTTTGAAGGTGTTATTAATAGCTCTGGGATCAGTGTCGATTTTTCCATCTTTATTTCTTATTAGATCTATATTCGCTTTAGACTCTGAGTCTTTCAGCCTCAATGCAAGTAGGTGACTAGCTCTATCTGAATGAAAGTAATATTTCTGTTTAGTTCTATGAATAATAAACTCAGCTTTGGACATTGACAGACGGTTATATTCTAGTTTCAAGGACATTAACTTTTGACATGCATCATCTGAGAACGATTGGGCCTGCTCATGTTCCAAAGATTTGATTTTTTCTTCCAGGTCAATAAAGCGTATGTTTTTAAGTCTTTTAGCTTTTGAAGAAAAGGCAATACAGTACCCACGTATGAAGCATTTTGTAACTTCCCACAGCATCTGGGGGTTAGGGCATTGCTCTGTATTAAGTTCCAGGAATTCCACAAGCCCTGTTTTTAATTGATCTTGAAACATTCTATCATACAGCAATGAGTCATTGAAGCGCCATCTACAGGGTTTGGCAGCTGTGGACACAGGGGTGATAGTGCAGATAATGGGAGAGTGGTCAGAGATCAAGATGGGCAGTATGTCAATAGAATTGAAGCACTGAAGTAAGGGGGTACTGACGAAAATATAATCAATTCTGGAAAATGATTTGTGTCTTGATGAATAAAAAGTGTATTCTTTCACAAGGGGATTTTGAATACGCCATGGGTCGACTACATTCATTTCTGTAACAAAAGTATTTAGGAGAGAAGAGGACAGAGAGGCAGATGAGTTGGGTGTATTAGAAGAGCGGTCTAATCCTAAATGAATGGATGCATTAAAATCCCCCCCTATGATGGTATTGTGGTCACTGAATTGTAGTAACGTTTCTATGATATTGTTAAAAAAAAATGTTGGTCGGGGTCATTTGGAGCATAAATAGATGACAGTAGGTATTTGGTGTGGTGTACTGTGATAACTGCATAGACAAAACGACCAAGGTCATCTCCACCTGCTAAATTTATAGCTACCTGCAAAGACCTTTTAGCCAATATCAGTACACTTTTTGTCTTATTGGAAGCACAAGAGTATGCCAACAACTTATAATTCTTGTTCTGAAAGCGATTTACATCTGCCTCTTTCAAGTGGGATTCTTGAATTAGGGCTATGGAAACTGATTTTCTGTTCAAAAATTCTAAGCATCGCGTTCTCTTCACAGGCGTGTTAAGACCGCGCACATTCCAGGATATAATATTTAAGCTAGACATGGTTTAGTCTATTAGAGTGTCATAGGATTGAGAAACAGTAATACAAAATTGCCCTCGGACATCGTGCAAAGCCGGACAAGAAAAAAGTTAACAGCTGCCAGACACACTAAACAAATAACAAAAGCAACAACACGCATAACTATATACAAAAGTTTTACGAGCCGCAAGGAGTCTGTTTGAAAAGCCCCTTTGGCCAGTAAAAAAAAAAGAGAAAACATTGAGTCATGGCTCCTCCTAGCGGCGCAATCCCACACCCACCCCACTCGTTACATGGGCATTATGTTGAGAAATGAAAAAGAAAGCAAATAGGCTTAATATTGCATTTTTCGTCAGAATGATAAAACAAATTACTGTAGCTTACTACAAGCCAGCCAAAAAAAGTCCATTGTCGTAATGTCGTTGCGAGGATGATGAATCAAACAACGCGAAATGAAAGCACTGTATCATTAGAAAAAAAAAAAGGGGGGGCAAGAAAGAAAAAGAAAACGGCTTACCATCAAGAGCCTTTCAATGTCAACGCAGATACCTATATGCTAAGCTAGCTCACGGACTTAGCTAGATGGAGAGACAGATGTTACTTCAGTAGCATTGCTTGCGGTGAAGGCAGGTTGTTCGAGTGTGTCCATCTGGAGTTCTACGTTTTTATCCATCTCGGAGGTCTGGGCGTCCACAGCTGCGCCCCTCTTTCCTCTTGGTGTAGCGCTGGCAGCCTGTCTGTAGGTGAGGTTGTTGGTGAGGAGGAACTGCTCTGCTTCAGCTGGTGAGTGACACAGTGTTTGTCTTCCGTGGTAAGTGATCTTCAGGGTGGCCGGATATTGGAGGAATGTTTCGATCCCAAATGACTCGATTCTCTTCCTCACTTCAGTGAAAGCCTTTCGCTTCTTGGTGGTGTCAGCACTGAAGTCTGGAAAGAAACGGAGAGTGTCCGAGCCATGCTTAACTGAAGGCACTGCTCTCGTGCCGCTAAGGATGGCTTGTCTGTCGTTGTAATCCAGCAGTTTGAATATGATTGTACGAGGCCGGTCGGACTTGTCGCCGTATACGCGGTGTGCTCGTTCTATCCTGATGTCTTGCCCCATGAGAGCAGGGATCCATTTGGCCAGGTTTTTCTTTAAGAATGCGATGCAGTTGTCACCTTCCGCACCTTCACTCAGTCCGACTAGACGAAGATTAGATCTCCTGCTCCGGTCTTCCATTTCAGCCAGTTTGTTGCGTAGCTCGTCGATTGCCATCCTCATAGCTGTGACCTGGTCCCTGTCCTGCCTAGCCACTGCCTGTGTAGAATCACATCTTGACTGAACGCGCTTCACAGATTTCTCAAGCTGTTCGATTTGGTCTGTGGTTGTAGCTAAAGTGTCATTGGTATTTTTCAATTCAAGTCTTAGGTCAGATATTTGCGGTAGAAGAACATCATCCAAAGCGGCTTTGACCGCGGTGGTGACAATGGTGTTTAGCTCCGTTCTCTGTTCAGCTAGCGCTTGCTTCACTCCTGTTAAGATGGCGCTTTCCAGCTCGGCTCTTGATATGCTAGTCGATGAATCCTTGAATCTTTTCTTCTGCGGGGAACTTTCGGCATCTTTGGTGGGATCACTGGTGTGTGGTACTGCCGATTTCGATGTTTTAACGTAGTTCAGCATAGTTTGCCTCCAGAAAACATTAAAGTAACGAGTGGTAAGTGGAGCTCAGTAAATTCACGTCTGCACCGCCATGAATCAGTCACGTGACTCCGTTAAGATGCTTTTAACGTTAAGAGGCTTTTGGGAAACTCACCCCAGACCAGTTAGAAAAGTGGATATTTCCGACATACAAATTTCCCTCATTAACATTATGACCACTCATAGCAATCTGAATTAAGATGGGGAGAAGCCATCTACCTAGAAGGAACAAGCGGAGTTGTCATGGAGAAAATGCATGTGCGCCATTCCAGGATGCACAAAATCTGGATATTCTTCCACAAGAAGTTAATAAATAAAAAAAGACTGGCTGAACTTGGAAAATTTCAGCTCAACATCTGTGTTGTGCTCAGCACATTTCAGTGAATACAGTTGTCAACTTTGGTCCATATCAGACGGGATTTACTCCAAAGCTGATACTGAAAGATGGAGCAGTGCCAACTCCATTGGAGTCAACTGCCAGTCTGCAAACCATAAGTAAAACACTCAATTTCCAAACAAACAATCAAAAGCTCAAAGTTCTGGGTTCAAGCCCAGTGGCCAACAGGGACCTTTCTGTGTGGAGTTTGCATGTTCTCCCAGTGTCTGTGTGGGTTTCCTCTGGGTGCTCCAATTTCCCCCACAGTCCAAAGACATGCAGGTTAGGTTAATTGGTGGTTCTAAATTGACCGTAGGTGTGAATGGTTGTCTTTGTGTGTCAGCCCTGCAATGACCTGGTGACTTGTCCAGGCTGTACCCCACCTCTCGCCCATAGTCAGCTGGGATAGGCTCCAGCTTGCCTGTGACCCTGCATAGGATAAGCGGTTACGGATAATGGATAGAACGTTGATAGTTTCAGAAATAACTGTTTACGTACACATGCATCTGGAGGTCATCCTAAAAACAGCAACATGAAAACCGTGTAGTGTAATGGGTGGCAGTCTGATTTGTTTCAGTGAACTGCTACTTTTGAACAGTTTGAGAAACTGAAATGGGCATTTTCATTAGAGTCCACGCTTTCATGCTCTTTGTTGACCGTTAGGAGCCCACTGTTGTGCACACTATATAGTGATAAAGTTTTCCGACCAACTGCATGCAGTTGACCGGGAACAGCTGAATTAGAATAAAAGAACAACTCCGTCGTGCTGGTGAACTAGTGCAAATGATTAAATAAAAAGAGTCATTTAAAAAGAAATCTTTGGCAAACTGCACACCACTAATTTCATGGATGTGGCTGATAGTGCTTTTTAAAGGCATTAGCCAATCAGAGTGAAGCTATTTCATATTTAATATGTATGGCATGAAAAACATGTATAGCACATCCCCTTTAACGTAAAGGAGGAAAAAAAACCCACACAAGCACACCTTCTTCAATATCATATTAAAAAACAAATAAACAAACAAACAAAAAACCCTGAGGCTACTTCTATGCAGCTCTAAAGTACTATTCAAACAAGATACTTTGTTTTTCTAATATTTGTATAACACATTCCTCTCTTCATTTTCTTCATCCATTGATGACCTCTGCCCTCTTCCAACTAAGGAAGTCTTCTCACACTGCTCCTTAGTTGCTGGAGGTGTTACGCAGGTGCTCCATCTTACCTCACATGGCAAATTTCCTGTTTTCAAATTGTTTGCAGCAAGTCTTCTTTTCTTTCAGCGTTTAATCTACATTTTTCATCTTTTCTACAAAAAATCCATTTTTATTTGTTGTATTTTCTCTTTCCCTTCTTCTGCATTTTCATTTTTCTCAAAGAACGGCAAAGACCACAAGCCCCCCCCCCCCCCCCCCCCAAAAAAAAAACCCGTCTGCTAGTTGCCCAGAGTAGTCACTCAGATGCCACTATATTGAGACCGTCTGTTCTCAGAGTTATACAAAAGTATTGAAACACTAAGAGAGTTTGTTCTAGTAATCTAACGCTACGTTCACACTGCAAGGCTTAATGCTCAATTCCTATTTTTTTGTGAGGTTGTTCACATTAACAAATATATGCAACTTGTATGTGATCCTCAGTATGAATGAAAAGCGACCTAAAAGTGTTCCGCATGCGCATTGCAGGATACGACGACGTCACACGCAGTGAGCATGGCCAATGTTTACGGAAGTAAAACCGCCCGGTTGCGGTATGACCCATCCAATCTAGCTTGAATAGCTGCATCCCCCCAAATGGAAATCGGCTCCCTAACCTCTGCGTCCTTCCATTGAGAAGATTCAGAACCTTCACAGCCCGAAGCGTCCCTCGCATTGATGTCATGCGCAGGGGCGCAGATACGTTTTTTGAACTGGGAGGGACAAAAAACTGGGAGGGACAAAGCTGCCAGCAAACCAACCCCAACCCCGATATGCCTGTCAAACTTGTTGTGGGTTACCATAGCAACCAAGCTCGAGCTCGCAACCTGTGCAGTCTGCGCAGCTCAACCAACCGAATATCAGTCTTTGTTTTGTTTTATGTGAGTTGTTGCAACTATGTATACACTGCCGTGCACCTCAATAAACCGAATGGTAATTAGTCTTTTGATTTTTCCGTGAGGTTTGCCTTATGCAAAGAAAGACAGCATAGACGTTTTTTCCTCCCTATAAGTGGGGGGGACCGAGCGAGGTGAATTTAAATCTGGGTGGGACGAGTCCCCCCCTCTATCTGCGCCCGTGATTATGCGCCATGTTGTTGTAACTTTTTTTGAGAGACCCGCCGCCTACTTCAGCGCAGAATAGTGACGTTTGTGGCTTGTTGATGACGTGTAAGTCGGATGAATGCGACCTGGCGGTTCAGACTGAAGTCGCATATGAAAAGAGCGGATAGGAATCGGAATTAGGACCACATATCCAAACGGCCTGGGTCGGATTTGAAAAAAATCGGATCTGTGTCGTTCATATTGTCAATAAAAGATCGGATACAGGTCACATATGGGCGAAAAGATCGGATTTGAGTCACTTCAGCCTGCAGTGTGAACGTAGCCTAATTAAATCATATTGAATGCACAGTCAGCACCTTTGAGCTAAAGGTAGGACTATTGAATATTAGATCTCATGTCTAAAGCGCCAACTGTTAATGAACTTATTACTGATCAGGAGTATAATGTACTGTGTTTAACAGAAACATGGATTAAACCAAAGGAGCATGTTGCTTTAAATGAAGCTTGTCCTTCTGGATACAGTTCTATACACCAGCCTCGTCTAACTGGCAGAGGAGGAGGCATTGCAGTTATTTATGATGATTATCTAGGCACAACACAAAAACCTGGTTATAAATTCAATGCATTTCAAGTTCTTTACACCAACATATGTAGCTACAAAAAATGTAAATCTACCCAGTCAATTCTGTTACTTATTATTTACAGGCTCCCTGTTTTATCAACACATCTCTTTAGCTTGGCTTTTTCTCTGATTTTTAATAACGTTGTTATTCTTATTATTGATTTTTTATTATTTTATTATTGTTATTTTATTGTTCTGCTTTTATTGTTTGTTTTTTACTGTTCAGTGTCCTTGGGTACCTTGAAAGGTGCTTATAAATAAAATGTATTATTATTATTATTATTATTATTATTATTATTATTATTATCATCATCATCATCAATAGTCTCCCAGAGTTATCAACTTGGATTGGATCACCGTCAGATGCAACAGAACTTGATCAGGCAACTGAATGTTTAGAGTCAAGGGCCTGCTATACTTTAGATAATATAGCTCCACTTAAAAGAAAAATGATTAGAGAGAAAAAACTAAAAAAACACCCTGGTATAACGATTACACATGCACCTTAAATCAGACCACTCAAAAATTAGAAATGTAAATGGCATCAAACAAAATTGGTAGTATTCAAATTAGCATGGAAAGAGAGCCTCCTGAAGTATAGAAAAGCTCTTAGTGCTGCTAGATCAATGCATCGGTTCATCCTCGTAGAAGATGATAAAAATAATCCAAGAGTTTCATTTAATACTGTAGTAAAATTATCAAGGAAAAAGACCATCACAAACACATGCACACCTGCAATATGTCGTAGCAATGACTTCATGAATTTTTCCAATGACAAAATTGAAAACTGTCACGACCCAGAGGTCACGCAAACAGATAGGACCCAATATGCAACTACAGGAAATGAGCAGAAGAGTCCCTGAGTAACGGGCTCGTGAGGAGGGCAGGGAGGCGACAGGCGCAGTAGCACAGTCCAAAACCCAGTGAAATCCAGAAAGATGGCACGAGGGCAGAGTGACTGATAAGCACAGGGAGAACAAAATGGAACCGGAAAAAATAAAGTCCCCAATCAGAGTGACAACAAGTCCCAAAAAAACGGCAGGCAAAATCAATCCAAAAAGGTTAACTAAGTCCCGAGCCAAAGTAACAGCAAGAGGTCCCAAAAATGGCAGGCAAAAATCGTAATCCAAGAAACGTTAAAGTCGAGGAACAGAACATGAATGTGAACTAGACAAAACTTATTTATCCACGCTGAGCGAATCTCCTCGGTGTGTTTATATAGAGTGGCTGATGACAAACACAAAGCAGGTGTGCTAACGCAACGCGGGGAGAAAAATACAGAGTAGAGCACAAAAGGCACAGATCAGGATCTGGAAGTTCTGGGCTGGATCGTGACAGTACTCCCCTTCCCCCTTACGGACGCCTCTAGGCATCCCAGACAGGGTTCCTGGGTTCTTGCGGTGGAAATCCCTGATGAGCGCAGGGTCAAGGATGAAACGCACCAGCACCCAACACCTCTCTTCTGGACTACAGCCCTCCCAGTCGACCAGATACTGATGGACCTTTAATAGTTTCCTGACTATGTAGGCCTCCCTTCCATCGACGATCCTGGGAGAGGGAAGGGTCTTGGAAGTGTGGGGGTGGGAGGGGGTTAAGGGGCTGGAGACCAGGGGTCTCAGTTGAGAGAAATGAAAAGATGGGTGGAGTCACCGCATAGATCTGGGCAATGCCAAACTAACAGTCGTAGGGTTAGTGACCTTAGAAATGGGAAAGGGACCAACAAATCTAGGGGCCAGCTTACATGAGGGGACCCTGAGAGGGAGATTGGCTGTGTACACAGCATGACCTTTTGTCCCAGGCGGTAGACAGGAGCCGGCCTGCGATGTCAATCTGCCATCCTTTTGTATGCATGACTGGCGTGTAATAGGTCACGTCTGGCATGTGCCCAAACTCTGCGGCAGCGTCGGACAAAGGCTTGGGCTGAAGGAACAGATGCCTCCTCCTCCTGTTCGGGGAAAAGAGGCAGCTGGTAACTGAGGCAACACTGGAAGGGAGTCAGCCGGATGGATGATGAGGGAAGGCTGTTGTGGGCGTATTCGATCCAAGGGAGGGCCTGGCTCCAGGAAGATGAATCAGACATTAAGCACCGTAGAATGACCTCCAGCTTCTGATTGGTGTGCTCTGTCTGCCCATTAGTCTGGAGGTGGTAACCCAAAAAGAGAGACTGGAAGTGGCCCCAAAGAGCTTACAGAATTCTTTCCAGAAATGAGCGGAGAACTGGGGACCTTGGTCGGACACAACGTCTGTAGGCAGACCATGAATCCGAAATGCATAGTAGACAAACAGTCCCACCATCTCTCTAGCTGAAGGCAGCTTAGAGAGGGGAATGAAGTAAGCCGCCTTAGAGAAGTGATCAACGATCGTCATGATGCAAGCATTACCCTTGGAGCTGGGAATGCCAGTGATGAAATCCACCGCAATGTGGGACCAAGGACAGCGAGGTACAGGTAGGGGCCTTAATAGTCTGACAGCAGGTTGCTTGCTAGTCTTGTTCCTGGAGCAGATGTCACAGGCTGCCACAAAAGGTCCTAACATCTCGCCGCATCGTCAGACACCAGAAACATGGCCTGAGGACAGCAAGGGTCCGGGCTGCCCCAGGGTGACTGGCTAGGAGGGAGCTGTGCCCCCACTGAAGTACTTGGGAATGCATGCAAGGAGGCACATACAAACAGAAAAGCCAGATATTCATCGTGGCCCGTAGGAGTGTTAGACGCCAGCTTCCATTCATCTTCTCTTATTCGTACCAGGTGGTAAGCATTGCAGAGATCCAGCTTGGTAAAAAAAACCTGAGCCCCCTGAAGCAATTCAAAGGCTGTGGACATGAGTGATAGAGGGTAACAGTTCCTGATAGTGATGGCGTTAAGTCCTCGATAGTCAATGCAGGGCCTGAGTGACTTCTTTTCCTAAAAGAAGAACCCTGTTCCAGCTGGAGAGGATGATGGGTGAGTGATGCCAGCTGCTAGAGACTCAGAGATAAATTTATCCATGGCCTCCCACTCTAAGGGGGAAAGAGAGTAGATACGACCCCTGGGAGGTGTGGTTGTGGTTCTAGGTAACAGTTCTATGGCACAATCGTAGGGTTGGTGAGGAGGGACAGAGCTGGCGCGAGCCTTGCTGAACACCAAATAAAAGGTCCAGATATTCAGGATGCACATTAGAAAGATCAATAATCTCATCAGGATTGGTGACAAGAGGGGCCAGGGGAGTCTGAGCAGATGATAAGCAGGAGGCCAGGCAGCAAATACTCCAAGAAAGGATGGTCCCATCACTCCAGTTAATGTGGAGATTGTAGAGGTGTAACCAGGGAAGACCAAGGACAACAAAACTCAAGGGAGTCATTCATGGCATAGAACAAAACTGACTCAGCATGATTGCCAGAAACCTTCAAAGTAATAGGGTCAGTGTCCTCTTCTCTGCAACGCTCCCGACTGGGAACGGAACGGGAGGTGCAGGTGGGATGGCGGCTCCAGTCGTCTGGTGGATAATTTCTGTCACGGAAACAGATAGGACGCAATGTGCAGCTATAGGAAATGAGCAGAAACATCCCTGAAGAATGGGCTCGTGAGGAGGGCAGGCAAGTGGCAGGTGCAGCAACACAGTCCAAAACCCACTCAGTGAAATCCAGGAAGATGACACAAGGGCAGAGTGACTGATAAGCCCAGGGAGAAAAAAAACGGAGCTGGAAAAAAAGTCCCCAATCAGAGTGACAGCAACAAGTCCCAAAAAACGGCAGGCAAAGTCGTAATCCAAAATGTAAACAAAGTCCTGAGCCAGAGTCTCAACAACTACTCCCAAAAAACGGCAGGCCAAATTGTAATCCAAAAACGTAAACAAAGTCCCGAGTCAAAGTCACAGCGAGGGGTCCCAAAAATGGCAGGCAAAAATCGTAATCCAAGAAACATTAACAAAGTCAAGGAACAGAGCGTGAACTAGACAAAACTTACGGCGGGTATTTATCCGCGCTGAGTGAATCTCCTCGCTGTGTTCATATAGAGTGGCTGATGACAAACACGAAGCAGGTGTGCTAACAACACGGTGAAAAAGGGGGGAAAAAATGCAGAGTGGAGCACAAAGGCGCAGATCAGGATCTGGAAGTTCCAGGCTGGATCATAACAGAAAATATCTGACAAAAATTCAAACTAGTAATTTAAGGCCACACAATTTAAAGTAACCCTTTAGCTAACAATATAACTATCAGATCAGCAATTAGAAAGTTTTACTCCCCTTAGAGAAATTGAATTAATTTCACTAATTTCCACAACAAAACCCTCAACTTCTGTACTAGATCGCTTACCTACACAACTCTTCAGATAATACCAGAAGAAATTAAACAACTTCTTTAAAAAAAAAAAAGTTCTTCACTTAGAATTGGCTATGTACCCAAATCCTTTAAACTATCATTTATCAAACCCCTGATTAAAAAAACCTGACCTCAACCCATGTTAGCTGTCCAATTATAGACCAACATCAAAGACTCCCCTTTATCTCGAAGATCCTAGAAAAAGTTGTGGCACAGCACTTATGCTCATATCTACATAGGAATAACATCCATGAAATGTATCAGTCAGGATTTAAACCTCATCAACAGCACAGAGACAGCACTGGTTAAAGTAGTAAATGACCTACTATTAGCCTCTGATCAGGGCTGTCTCCTTGCTTGACCTTAGTGCAGCCTTTGACACCACTGATCATACCATTCTCCTTGATAGACTAGAAAATGTTGGAGTCAAGGGAACAGCCCTCTCCTGGCTCAGGTCTTATTTAACAGATCAGTTTGCTGATGCAAATGGTGATTTTTTTTCTATGCATACTAAGGTAAAGTTTGGTTTTCCACAAAGTTCTGTCTTGGGCCCATTGTTTTTCCCCCCCCTATGTGTTACCTCTGGGTAATGGAAGTACAGCACATCTCCACAACTACATTTCCCATAACTCCCTCAGTTCCTGCCCCAGATGATACCCGCCTCATCTCATCTTTCACTGCGCCATGATTGGGTAGTGTACCACTTTGTGGGTCATGACGCAAGCTCGCCCATAAATTGGGCAATCTGAGCAAGTGTCTCTCTCTCCATCCTCCCAAACCCAGCGGTCTCTCTCTGACAGATGCTCTGTCAGTATTAAAAGGAGACACTAGGGCCTGCGGACGCGAAGAAACGAACACGTGTTGTGTACAGACCTCTGGCCACTGTTAAGTACCTCAGTCGCGCTGTTTCGCTTTCATGGTGTTTGAAACCGCTACCGTTATTACTACACCGTAGTAACGCAAATCAGGAAGATTAGAGACAAGTGGTTCCCTCCACGTCTTCAGCCAACGAGTGTTCGACCAAGGACCTTCTGGATCACGAGATGCCACCTGGGAAGGATTTTTGCAACATAGCAGAGCTGCATTAAACTGAACTGAAGCTGTGCACCACACTTTTCAGAAGAAGTGCACTGAAACGGAAGATCACTGAGGAACTCCTTCATGTTGCCACGCGAGAGTGGTCCCAAGTAAGGCTGGCATTTGGGCAACATTAGTCTTAGTTTGATTAGTTTATGTGAAAAGTGCCATTTAAACCTAAGGTAACAAGTGTGCGCACAATAATCACATAGTTTTGGTTTGATCATGTTATTGTATTTCTCAGTTTTACTCTGGTGGATAGATTTTGCATGCCCTCTCTCTTTTTATTTTTCCCCTCTCTAACATTTTCTTAACACGCACTATTATATACATCTCAACATTCAGAGTTCAATAAACTAAGGGTTGGTTAGCGCGTGGTGCTGATAATGCTAAGATTGCAGGTTTGATCCCTGTACGGGCCAATGTTTATTTATGCACCTTTTGTTAAAATCCTTTGTCTAGGGGGCGTCGTGGCTCAGGTGGCTAAGGCGCCATACCATAAGTCCGGGGACCCGGGTTCGATTCCGACCTGAGGTTGTTTCCCGATCCCTCCCTGTCTCTCTCTCCCGCTCATTTCCTGTCCTGTCTCTACACTGTCCTATCCAATAAAGGTGAAAAAAGCCCAAAAAAAATCTTTAAAAAAAAAAAAAAATCCTTTGTCTAATCAGTCACAGAGAGCACCTACAGTCCCCTCCCCCACCTTTTTCGCATGCTTTCACTTACCTGCAAAAAAACACACAATATTCCTACCTCATATCACCATGTTGTGCTTTGATTGTTAAACTGCTGCTAGTATTATTGAAATGTATCTAATCAGTATTATCCTCATTTGATTGTCATTTTAATAAATTAAATATTTACAAAGAAACTGTGTCTTGTCTGTTTTGCTGCAGTATTACTTGAAGCCATCCTGTGCCATCAAAGAATTCGCATTGCCTTCACTGATCTAGTGTATCACTAGAATAATTCTTGGCTGCCACCCATAATTAATTGTAATGTGCCGGGCATATAGGACAAAAATAAGTCAAAATTGGGATATTTTGATAATCTTTCTGCAACTTGTTCAGAACTTTAAATTTTTAATATTTGTATAGACCCCTTCGCATGTTTGTAAACAAACCGACCGTTGCTAGGATGCGCGCGCAGCCTGGACTCAGAAACAATGGCGCTGCCCATAGACCGGCATTATGAGCTGTCAGATTATGCAAAACAATTGTCGTTACAAGATCGAGAATGCTACATAAATAAGTTAACTCTAACAAGTGGACATCGCCTACCGGATCCGTATTTAATTAAAGAGTGGATGGACGATGTTAGTAAGTTTTCCTCTGATACCTGAAGGCAGTCATACTATTTACAAAAAATGTCAAACAAAAAAAAAAAAAACTATTTACAAAAGTAGCCTGCCATCAACATTCTGGTTACAGTGAGACTACAACTTGATTAACAATGGGACATTCATACTCATTTTGTTTTAATCAAATTATGCCAGTGATGTGATGGCAATGTGGCTTTAGCTACAACAGCAAATACCAACACTAAACAGCAATTTGCAGGAGGTAATGGCATGAAAGGAATGATAGTGTAAAGAGTGCAGCTAAGAGAAATCAGAGCTGCGTAAAAAGCGAGAGGCAGAGACCAGAAATGAAACTGAACGGGGCGGGAGCTAGGTTAGAGCAGTCAACGCAAGTTGGCATTTAGAGTGAGGGCACACAATTTTACCTTTCCATCCTTGCTTTAAAATTGTGACTTTCGGCATACACAAATAATGATGGCACAAAATCTGGACTGCTTGAGTCAAACAAGACCTCTCCTACAAACAAAATTGCATGCAAAGCTAAGTTAACATGCAAACAATATTCATTACATTGTGTAACTATATGACCCAGCTAATCAGACAAACGTTACCAAAGTATTTTGCTACATCAATAAACGAAGACTAGAAAGAATAAAAAAGAAAAGATTTAATAAATAGCCTGATCTTACCTGTGATGAAGTGGGCGCTGCAAACCCACGCATTTTTGATAGTGCTTTCATCCCAGTCTACACGTTTGATGGCTTGTAGCCATAGACGTCGGCGATTTTTTTGGAATGGGTGAGATCCTGCTGGAATTCTGTACATTTTAACTCCATCACTGCTACGATTCTGACACCCGACAACACAACAACTAGGCATTTCTTCCAAATATTTCTTCTCGTCTCTACCGTCGCTGAGTCTTTTTTGAGTCCAGGCTGCGCACGCAATTTCCTCTTACGTATGAATGACGTTTACTGCGAAGGGGTCTATTGAAAAATATTTTTAAAAAATTAAAATAAAATAAAAATTAAAAAAACCCACTGTTGTAGAGTAAAAATAACTTTAGTAATCAAAAACAACTTCAAAAACAAGGCAACAGGTCTTGTCAATGAGAACCTGTCCATAAACTTGAATTACTAGTTCTTGAAAACACAATGTACACCAAGGGTCCATGTATTCCAAGCAACGGAGTACCATTTTTATGATGGTATGACCCGACCGTGAATAGAACTCCCGATCTCCCGATCGAGAGGCGGACACTCTAACCACTAGGCCAACTCACAGTAATGCACCACTGTGAAGTAAAAGTAATGTGCCATGTAAGGTACATAAAAGGAGGCGTTTATAACAAGTAGCATATGTCATAAGGCACAGTGGTAAAAGATTTCATGACGTACATGACTCGTCCAAGGGCATTGAAGGGGTTAATTTAATAATTAATATAAATATTGATTAGTAAAATTAATGAACTGATATGAGATCAGGGCGGCACGGTGGTGTAGTGGTTGGCACTGTCGCCTCACAGCAAGAAGGTCTGGGTTCGAGCCCCGTGGCTGGCGAGGGCCTTTCTGTGTGGAGTTTGCATGTTCTCCCCGTGTCTGCATGGGTTTCCTCCGGGTGCTCTGGTTTCCCCCACAGTCCAAAGACATGCAGGTTAGGTTAACTGGTGACTCTAAATTGACCGTAGGTGTGAATGTGAGTGTGAATGGTTGTCTGTGTCTATGTGTCAGCCCTGTGATGACCTGGCGACTTGTCCAGGGTGTACCCCGCCTTTCGCCCGTAGTCAGCTGGGATAGGCTCCAGCTTGCCTGCGACCCTGTAGAACAGGATAAAGCGGCTAGAGATAATGAGATGAGATGAGATAATTTTGGTGCCCCGTGTGAGGACTGGTATTGCACCTACATAATTTTGGTGCCACGTGTGAGGAGTGCAATTGCACCTACAGTAATATTTGTAAGCATGGTATTAGCTTTCACTGTTATGCTGATGACATACAGGTGTAGGTTTCTGCAAAGCCATATCAGATACACCAGCTTAATAAAACTGAGGAATATGTAAAAGGACAGACACTGGATGCTTATTAACTTCCTTCTACTTAATTCTGACGAGACAGAAGTACTTGTACTCGGAACACATGCAGATAGAAGCAAGCTTTCCGATTACATAGTAACTCTGGATGGCCTTTCTGTTTCATCTTGTATAGCAGTAAAAACCTTTATGCGATTATTGACCCCAGTCTTTCATTTGAAGCTCATGTACATAATATTACTAGGATAGCCTTCTTTCATCTCAGAAATATTGTTCAGATAATATAATAAACTAATAAGATACAATATAAAATTATAAAAATATGAATTCTCACCTCACAATGCACAAAAACTAGTTCATGCCTTTATTACGTCTAGGTTGGATTACTGCAATGCCATACTGTCTGAATGTTCCAGTAGTTGCATCAACTTTACATTACATTACAGGCATTTAGCAGATGCTCTTATCCAGAGCAACGTACCGTACAAGTGCAAAAGTCAGGGACAAGAAGTTCTGAACTTCTAGTCCAAATAAACAAGTGACTGAATAACAACTAGGGTAATATTCTGTTGAAGTCAGAACAATCAGCAAACAACCAGCTTAATAAAAAGGAGGAATATGTAAAAGGACATTAGACACTGGATCCTTATTAACTTCTACTTAAATTGGACAAGACAGAAGTAGAAGGAAGTTAACAGTGTTCAGGACGCAGGCAGTCTCAATGTTTAAGTCTAGACTGAAAGCATACATGCTTCATCAAGCCTTTTGTTAATAACTTTTTATTAGGTAAAGTAGTAGATCTGGAGGGTCCTCAGGCATAGAATGTTTTGGTAAACTGGGATGTGTGGATGCTGTCACCCCCCACTCTCACAAGTTCACTCAGGTTTGTTGACAGTGGAGTGGTTGGCTGCTTTATGTTCCACGGCTCCCTCATGTCCATGTTACCTTCTGGCTCTCCCTTTTAGTTATGCCATCATAGTTAATCTTGCTGGAGTCAGCATAGAGCCAGCATACCTCCAGAGTCTGAGCCGCCCCTACACGCCAGCCAGATCCCTACGCTCCGCTACTACTGTTCACCTGGCCTCTCCTCCTCTCCATTCCTGCCCAGCCCGCTCAAGACTACTGTCTGTCCTGGTTCACCGTTGGTGGAATGACCTTCCCACTGAGGTTAGAACTGCCGACTCCCTGACCACCTTCAAGCGCAGACTGAAGACTCGCCTCTTCAGGCTGCACCTCTCCCCTTCTTCCCTGCCCATTGTGTAACTGCATTTCGGTTTAGACCAACCCAGGCTGTGTACGGTCTGGGGTTAGCGGTTTTGAGTTCTCCATTTAGTGATACTTTATATGGTTGGTTTGTTTCCTTGGCTGTTTGAGTATTGGTATTTCAACAGCATATTACACTCGGTATTTCTATCACTTGTTCAGTTGGCATTAGAACTTTCTTGTCTAGAAGTTCAACACTTTGTGTACCTGACTTTTGCACTCATTGTACATTGCTCTGGATAAGAGCATTTGCCAAATGCCAGTAATGTAATGTAATGTAATGTAATGTAATGTCTGAGGGAGTTTTTCCCTTGCCACCGTCACCCCAGACTTGCTCATCAGGGATGAATAAATTTATTAGAGATAAAATTAGTGCATAAAGTATTTATTTTTCTGTAAAACTGCTTTGAGACAACGTCTGTTGTTAAAAGCACCATGGACAGCATGGTGGTGTAGTAGTTAGCACTGCAAGAAGGTTCTGGGTTTGAGCCCAGTGGGGGCCTTTCTGTGTGGAGTTTGCATGTTCTCCCTGTGTCTGCGTGGGTTTCCTCATAGTTCAAAAGACATGCGGTTAGGTTAACATGGGGCGGCCTTGGGCTGAAGTGCCCTTGAGCAAGGCACATAACTCCCAACTGCTCCCCAGGCGCTGTAGCATAGCTGCCCACTGCTCTGGGTGTGGGTGTGCGCATGTGTGTATTCACTGCTTCAGATGGGTTAAATGTAGAGGACGAATTTCACTGTGCTTGAGTGTGCATGTGGCAAATAAACAGACTTAGGCTACATCCACACGACAACGGCAACGAGATGTTATTTAAAAAAATATCGCGTCCAAATGGGCAACGATCAGTAAAATATCAGGTCCATATGGCAACGCAACGCTTGCTGAAAACGATGCAATACACATGCCACACCTCTAGGGGTGCTGTAAGACGGTCCCTTCGGAGACACCAGAACAATAGAAGAAGTAAGGACGCATGCGCATAAACTATTATGCGCGAGACTTCATATTAGCCACAAAGTCAGAAAAATCTGTTCGTAAAATTACATTATAATGACCAAATACAATGAAAAGTATTTTTCCAGTCTCACCTGTGAAAGGTAATCCCATGTGATCTCGTTTGGACGGTAAATCTGTTGGTACAGTTAAACGCAGCACATGAATGAGGCATCTTTATTCTCCGCTTTGACCCATCCAATATGGCGGCGAGGATGACGTATGATTCTACGCGGAAGGCGGCGTCTTTAATGGTCCGGAATAAATTGAATGCTACACGTTGATGGATTAATTTGTTCTTCTACGCCCTTTTTGAGGAATGTATTGTAGGACTTAAGCCAACATCTGAAGAGGTGAGATCGCTCCTTTTTTTCCCTATTTTTGCTGGCGGGATTGACTCTGCCCTAAGGGCTATTCTCTCTCTCTCTCTCTCTCACTTTGCACCATTACACAATAAATATTCACAGTGAAAATATTTTGTAAGCGCGTTTCATGAACCAAGTTATAGGATTTGTTGACAACTCGCATCGAGTTCGTTACACTTCTACCCGGCGTGAAGCACTCACAGTCATGTGGTTGTGACGTCATCGTAAACAAATCCGTTCTACTCATCCAGACGACTTCACA
Organism: Neoarius graeffei; assembly: GCF_027579695.1. Classification (NCBI taxonomy): domain Eukaryota; kingdom Metazoa; phylum Chordata; class Actinopteri; order Siluriformes; family Ariidae; genus Neoarius; species Neoarius graeffei. The sequence goes on along the minus strand of NC_083575.1, from coordinate 31,464,496 downwards.
ACGGCAACGTTGCCAGATCTTTCCACTCTGGAACCCGTTCTCAAAAGATTGCGTTTTGGGGCACCCAAAACGCCGGTGCCGTGTGGACGCCAGGCCGAAACGATAAACAATTGTATCGGATTCACCTGAATCCGTTGCCGTGTGGACAGGGCCTTAATTTAACCTAACTGGCTGTTCAAACAGCTGCATCAATGGCTGTCTTCAAAGACTAAACCTTTCTTTACCAAGCACTTGAAGTAAGTGTTTTGCTCATCTGTAATTTAAAAAACACCCACCCACCACATCCTTGTCTTGCATTCCCCAGCAGGATTTTTAGATTAAATGGTACTGTTAGTCTCTGAGCAAGTCAACTAAACTAGCATTGAGAACATCTTTTTGATACAATCCAAAATACTTCTGGAATTTGCTCTGGCTAAGGGCACCTGCTAAATAGTGTAAATGTAAATATCATTACTACAAAATTACAGTTTTGACCTTTACTAGCACTTGATCTGGGACTAAAATCCTAGAGATCCACTGGTAATAACTGCATTACCCAAACTCACTCAATAAAACTAATTCAGTTCAAACAGGTGTTGGTTTCAAACTTATTATTGTAAGAAATATAGTGACTTACTGAGATCAGTGTCCCTTGGTTTCCAGCACAAGGTTTCGCTGGTGCTTTTTGTTTCCCATCACAGTAGCTTGCTCTGTGCATTTAAAAAAAAAAAAGGAAGCAATGAGTCTTTGATGACTTGTGTTGATATTTTCAGCCAGACATTAAGCCAACTGAGTATGATATTGATGTTTTATACCACCACATTATAATGCTCTAATTTATATATTCAGCTAACAAACAAAATGTCTGTTGTATGCATTTATATTGCATCATTATACTTGAGGCATGGGAATTAAAAATCCTACAGCAACAGCAGTTAGATCATTTAAATAATTTTTAACATGTGGCTGGTCATAAAAGGTAAACAAATTTCTCATTTTGTATTTGCAGGGGCTTGTCTTAAAATGCTAGTTTAATGTAATGGAGCCTGACAAGTTTCAGCCCGACAAATGCAATTGTGGGTGTCTAATAACAACAACGTACTGTCTTTTGATCCAGGTTCAAATAACCAGGAACACAAAAGCATGATATTTAGAGTGAACAGCAAAATCACATGAAACTTGGAGGAGTGGCTCATTTTCAAAGCATACTCTGTATACAACTACCAACAAAAACTAGTGTGTGGTATATTAAATACTGAATACTGTGTTGTGGGCTTCTTTTCATAGTAGTTATCAAACTGAACATTCATTCATTCATCTTCAATAACTGCTTGATCTCAAGGCACCATGCACGCACCCATTCTCTCACGCATGGGGGCAATTTACCATAGCCAACCTGCCTACCTACATGTTTTTGGACAGTGGCAGGAAACCGGAGAACTGGGAATAAACACAATGAATATGTGAAATTCCAAAGTCAGTAACCCAAACTGAGGATCAAACCAAGGATCAATTGAACAATTACACAGAGGGGGGGAGAAAAAAAATCAGAGTTGCCTGTGAAAGAGATGAGGCAGTGATACTGGTAAGCAAAAAATGAAGAGATGGACAAGGAGGAGGTATATTGAGTTGTCCAGTACTCAGTGTTGGTTCAATGTACAGAGACCAGAGCAGGAAATTAAACTGCCCCTGTGACCACACAGTGACAAAACCATGTGAAAATTTGACCAATCATGGAGAGGGGGAGGTCTCTGGGAAAAAAAAAAAAAAACGGGGATAAATGCCTTGGCATACTGACTGCAGAGAAGACATTTGTAAAGGTTGTGAGAAGGGGAAAAATAAATAAAATTTGTAGAGTGTGCGTGTGCATACACACCTCAAACAATTAGAATATCGTGAAAAAAAGTTAAATATTTTCCATTTAAGAAAGTGAAAAATGTAACATTCTAGACCATTACATGCAAACTGAAATACTTCAAGCATTTTTCTATTTTAATAATTATGGTCTACAGCGCAAAAAATAATAATTTTAAAAAATAAACACCCCCACCCCCCCCAAACACATTCACAAACAATATCTCAAAAGAGAGTACAACCCCGATTCCAAAAAAGTTGGGACAAAGTACAAATTGTAAATAAAAAACGGAATGCAATAATTTACAAATCTCAAAAACTGATATTGTATTCACAATAGAACATAGACAACATATCAAATGTCGAAAGTGAGACATTTTGAAATTTCATGCCAAATATTGGCTCATTTGAAATTTCATGACAGCAACACATCTCAAAAAAGTTGGGACAGGGGCAATAAGAGGCTGGAAAAGTTAAAGGTACAAAAAAGGAACAGCTGGAGGACCAAATTGCAACTCATTAGGTCAATTGGCAATAGGTCATTAACATGACTGGGTATGAAAAGAGCATCTTGGAGTGGCAGCAGCTCTCAGAAGTAAAGATGGGAAGAGGATCACCAATCTCCATAATTCTGCGCCGACAAATAGCGGAGCAATATCAGAAAGGAGTTCGACAGTGTAAAATTGCAAAGAGTTTGAACATATCATCATCTACAGTGCATAATATCAAAAGATTCAGAGAATCTGGAAGAATCTCTGTGCGTAAGGGTCAAGGCTGGAAAACCATACTGGGTGCCCATGATCTTCGGGCCCTTAGACGGCACTGCATCACATACAGGAATGCTTCTGTATTGGAAATGACAAAATGGGCTCAGGAATATTTCCAGAGAACATTATCTGTGAACACAATTCACTGTGCTATCTGCCGTTGACAGACATCTTCAATAAAGGGGCTACCCACTGTTGCAATCCTAATATCAAGCCACTCCTGAACCAGAGACAACGTCAGAAGTGTCTTACCTGGGCTAAGGAGAGAAAGAACTGGACTGCTGCTCACTGGTCCAAAGTCTTCTTTTCAGATGAAAGTAAATTTTGCATTTCATTTGGAAATCAAGGTCCAACACTCTGGAGGAAGAGTGGAGAGGCACAGAATGCAAGGTGTTTGAAGTCCAGTGTGAAGTTTCCACAGTCTGTGATGATTTGGAGTGCCATGTCATCTGCTGGTGTTGGTCCACTGTGTGGTATCAAGTCCAACGTCAACACAGCCGTCTACCAGGAGATTTTAGAGCATTTCATGCTTCCATCTGCTCACAAGCTTTATGGAGATGCCAATTTCTTTTTCCAGAAGGACTTAGCACCTGCCCACAGTGCCAAAACTATGACCAATCATATCGTATATTCGTATATTTTATTCATCAACATTGCAGACGTTGTCTGAATTGAGTTGATTTAACAATAGGTCAAACAAAGATGTTAAAAATACATACATATTATACAACTAAAAATAAACACAGAATTTAAGACTAATAAACACAACAGGACAATTAAAACAATCCAAGTTAATTCAGTAAATAAAGAAGATTGGCCAGCCAACTCGCCTGACCTGAACCCCATAGAGAATCTATGGAGTATTGTCAAGAGGAAGATGAGAAACACCTGACCCAAAAATATAGACGAACTGCAGGCCAATATCAAAACAACCTGGACTTCAGTAACCTCAGCAGTGCCGCAGGCCGAGTTCCTCCATGCCACACTGCACTGATGCAGTAATTCATGGTAAAGTAGCCCAAACCAAGTACTGAGTGTATAAATGAACATACATTGAGTTAAAGGATCATGAATGGAAGCAATGATTTCTTTGTCTGTTACAAAAATGACAAAGGTTACCGGTGTATCATTGTCAATGTCCATCCACTGACTCGCTAGGTTTTCTAAATCTTCACCCTTCAGTTCATTCATGTGTTGCAAATTACCAATGTTGTTGTCATTTATGTTGCACTGCATGGCTGGGAGTATAAAATGCCAGCAGTGTGCTTTAACTCGATGTTAAGTTTAGCTGTATCAGCAGTCATTTTGTCCTTTTATTGATCCTTTGATCACCGTTCTCAATAATTGTTAGGTGATCAACACAAACTAGGCCAGTTGAGCCTTCATTTGATAGCGATAACATATTGTTTCCTCGACTGCGAACTTACTTTCTTACTGTTTGTCTCTCCTGGGAAGAGGAGCGCATGGGTCAGCGCATCATGCAAGCAGGCAATTGACAGGTGTAATTGCAGGGAAAAAAGGTGTTTATTTACAAATAGGCAGACAAATAGTTCAAAAATCTAAGAAAAAGGCAGGGTCGTGAAACAGGCAATGGTCACATGAAGCACAAACAGAATGACGGAGGCAAAGACGAAAAGGCAGAGTCCAAATACACAAAGTCAAAACCAATAAGGCAATACACAGGTATAAGGTTTGGTAACATGAAACACTAGGTACAGCGCATATACTTTGCCAAGTCTGTGTGTTTAGAAAGTCCTTACAAGCATGCGGAGTGATTGTGCTCTTATCCAGAACAGGTGCATAGTACTGTAGTCTGAGCACCAATATGTGTGGACGTAACAGTGTTTTTATTTATTTATTTTTTAAAGACTTTGACTCATTGTCATTAAAAGGGGCTAACAAGCCCTAATTATCAATTATCGGCCCTAATTAACAATTGCATCATCCTCACCAACTTTTATACAAACAGATAACCTCAGGTGACGACTTAAAAAAAAAAAAAAAAAAAAAAAAAACACAACCTTGCACCCTTTCAACTTCCCAAAAAACTATGAAGACAGTAATTAGCAGGTGTGTGACCTCTACATAAGCAGAACTTTTGGCGGTGTGGTGTTCGGGAGTACTCAGGTGTATGTCTACATCATGCAAAGAAGAAAGGACATCAGCCATGACTTCTAAGAGGCAATTGCTGCTACTCAAATCTGGGAAGGGTTATAAGGCCAAATCCAAACAATTTGAAATGCGCTTTTCTACAGTGAGAAAGACTGTTTACAAAGACAGACCCTTCAAGGCAGTTGCCAGTCTTCCTATGTGTGGGGGTCCTAGCAAGTTCAGACGGTCTAATGTACAATTCGCACGGGATAAGTATTACCTATGGACCTCTGGTAATTGGCAATTACCCCCGCACCTCTGTGTTATTGTGTGGTGCATTCGGACGGGATAAGCAAAAGTCTGTAATTCACTGAATTTCCAGACATTGTGACCGGATTGTGACAATCAATACAGTTGTAGCATGTTGGAAGTGTCAACATATTACTGTAGTACATTAATGGTGCATTAATAAGGTAGGATGAAAACACAGTAGGCATAAGAATAGCACTGTATCCAAATTAAGAGAGGGGAAACGCATATGATAGGGATGCAGTATGTTTGCTCCACGCTCTCAAAATGAGAAGGCGGGGTCACTGCAAATGAAAACAGTCTCGAGATGACAATGTAAGTGAACAGGCAGTTTATGGTGCTGTTTACACATAGCCGGGTATTTTGCTAAACGAACATTTGTCTTCCCTCCGTTAACCAAAATATCTTCGTATTGCTGTGTCATGGGGGTTAGCGTGGCTCCTTACCATATGCTGCCACACAAGCCATCCAGTTGAAGATTCCTCGTGCTTTCTTCTTGGAGTTCTTCTTGGAGCTGTTTCTGCTTATCTGGTTCAAATACGGGATAGGCCTACTACCACTTGCCCCTGAAATGCTGTTTATCAAAATTTCGCCCGTATCCTCCATTATTCACTCCAGAAAAGTACAAGAGATGTGCGTTTAATAATTACAAACACAGACATGCGCATTCACACGGGACTTGTATTACCACTGGACGTCTGTGTTTTGCCAAAACACAGTAGGTAATTCGCGCCGGACTTATTACTTGGCAAATTACGGACATGGCGCATTCGCACGGGACTAAGAACTCAGACATTCTCTGTAATTATTCCGAATTACCAGAGGTCCACAGGTAATACTTATCCCGTGCGAATAGGGCTTAATACTCAAAGAAAAATCACCATTTACTACACGTATGATTTGACACAAACTCTCCCTACATTCTTTACAACAATTTAGCTCCAACAAATGAAATAGCCTGCTCCTTTCACTCAGCTGGTCTTTCCATCACCAGCTAACAGATGGTTAGCTACCTAATCTAGCCACTGTGTCACTAAACACGCACTGGTGTCATTAACCAGAGTATGCCTTAAAGTCAAACAAAACCCAAAAAATAAAAACTCCTTAGATCAAGTGGATACATCAGTTCTAAACTGTTGGGAACGACACTAAATATGCCAGTGTCAAATATCTGAGTGCAAAAATAAGCCCGATCACTGCAAAGAGCAAAGAGTTTTTTGCCATCCCCAATCCTACAAAGGATATTGCTTTTACAAGTTGATATTACAATTGATGAAATGGCTTCATTTCATTGGCACTGGCCACACTGTGGACAAATTTCGCTTCGGCAGGCACAAGGTGGTTTACGAAGACCACTTCACAGTGGAATGCTTCACGTGGGAAAAGATTACAAATACGGGAAGAAAAGAAAGGCAGTGAGGTGAGCGATAATTCAGACTCTTCCATAAACTGTAATACAATCTGTCAAATGCACTTGGCCAAGCTTACATGCATAGAATATCTAAATCCCAGACATAGCAGCCCTGTCAATAATTACTGGTGACTTTTTTTTTTGCATACTTTAATTCCCCCCTTGGGGATTTATAGGCTCTGCTTTAACCCATCTGAAGCAGTGAACACACACGAGCAGCTGCGCTAAAGTGCCCAGAGACTTTAAGAATTAGATACCTTTATTCAATAGCTCTGTGGTACTAAGGTGAACAGTGTACTAGTGGGTAAGCTGTCACAAGCGGATATCCGGTTTCAGTGCAAACGGCTGCACCCAGGGAAGCCCATTCTTAGAAATATCATAACTTTTCAAACTGATAAATTATAAAAAGTCTTATTTTTAATTAAAACATGCAGGGGCACTTGCTGTGCTCGGTAAAGAGTTTATTTTTTGGGCTTTGTTTGGCTTTAATGTGAGTATTTTTGTTCCCATTTCTTACCTAAATCACTTTTCATTTCAACTGCCAGCATACTAGCATCCACTTCAGGGGCTTTATTAAAAGTTGCAGCATCGCTGGCAGTTCCGGAGTGGCTCCATTTTCCTGTTAGTTTACTGCTGGCATAGGAAATGGAGGCGCACGATTTTCAGACAAAATGCAATATTGCACAAAGTGACCCTGACTAATCATAAAAGTTTACACACTATATTTTATATATACACACACACACACACACACACACACACACACATACACCCATATCGCCTCTGAAAAAATAAACATTCCCTAAAGCCTAATATCTGGTAATAATGGCAAGTAAATTTTTTGTAGGATCCTTACACATTTCTGTGGCAGAATCTTAGCCCACTTTTTTTTGGGGGGGGGAGGACTGTTTTAATTCTGACAGATTTGTATACCTTTGGGTAGGACAGTGGTTCCCAAAGTGGGGGGCGCAGAGCCATTGCGGGGGGGCACGGGGCGCGGATGGAATGAATGAATGAATCAATCAATAAATTACACTGCTAGCATAACATGGAGAAGTTTTTGGCGGGGGGTGCGGGGCTCCCACGTAAACGCAAATCAGAGGATGAAGCATCGCCAAATGTGCTTCCAAAGCAAGTTCATTCCAAGGCAAAGACAAGAAAATATGACAACACATATCTTGTCTTTGGCTTCACCTGTACAACGGTGGGTAATGACAAGAGACCGCAGTGTGTTGTCTGTCTTAAAGTGCTAGTTTGTGACAGCTTGAAGCCGAACAAGCCAAGACGCCACTTGGAGACAAAACATCCAGAGCACAAAGACAAGCCAGTTGAGTTTTTCAGACAAAAACTCGTAAACTGCCATGCTCAACAGTCCCTATTTACTAAAGCTGCATCCGTGCCGGCAAATGCTCAACTCGCCTCACATAAAAGTTGCCTACCGGGTGGCACAGTGTAAAAAGTCGCACACAATAGCGGAGGAATTAGTACTTCCCTGTGCTATGGACATGGTATCAACTATGCTTGATGACACTGCAGCCAGCAAACTAAGGGCTATTCCTCTGTCCAACAACACCATCGGCAGGCGCATTTATGACATGTCAAAGGACATAGAGGAGCGGCTTAATAACAAAGTGCGTGACAGACGCTTTTCTCTTCAGATGGATGAAGCCACTGACAGTAACAAAGACTGTTTATTAATTACTTACGTCAGATTCATAGATGGAGATGACATGAGGGAGGAATTGCTTTTCTGCAAAAAAGTTACTGGCAGAGCCACAGCAGAAGAACTGTTTAAAATCATTGAATCATACTTGAAAGAGGCCAACCTGAAATGGGAGGACTGTGTGGGGATCTGCACTGACGGGGCGCAGGCTATGGCTGGGAAACGGGCAGGGCTGCAAGCGCTCATCAAGCGCGTCTCCCCCAATGTGCAGTGGATGCACTGCATGATACACCGTGAAGCCCTGGCATCTAAACAGTGGAGTCCCGAGCTGAATGATGTAATGACCGACGTTATTGCCATCGTCAACTACATCAAAACACGATCTGTCAAAGCCCGGATTTTTTCGGCACTGTGCGAGGAAATGGGCTCCGACCACACAGCTGTTCTGTTTCACAGCGAGTCCCGATGGCTGTCACGTGGGAAGGTGCTGTCCAGGGTCTTTGAACTGCGAGATGAAATCTGCATCTTTTTGAAGGAAGAGGGCAATGATCTTGCCCACAAATTTTACTGTAACAAGTTCCTCATGAAACTTGCATACCTCAGTGACATGTTTCTGAAACTCAATGAAGTGAATTTGCAGTTGCAGGGCACAAATACACACCTCCCACATCTGGCAGATAAAATCGCATCATTCACCAGAAAACTTGAGATGTGGCTGCAGCGAGTGAAGGTTGGAAATGTGGACTGATTTGAGAACCTGAAGTCATTCATTGAAGACAACAAACTGCAGAACACAGTGATCCCATGCATGAAAGCAGACATCTCTGCCCTTCAGAACCATTTCCAGAAATATTTCCTGATGCAGGATCCCAAAGAATATGACTGGATCCGTGACCCCTTCAGTGCAACACCACCTGCCGACTCCAGCACATCAGAGGAGGAACAGTTCATTGATGTCACCTCTGATTCAACAATGAGGCTGCAGTTTCAGTCAAAGACACTGGCTGCATTTTGGATTGGGGTGGAGAAAGATTACCCACTGCTAGGTAAGAGAGCCCTGGCCATACTTCTTCCTTTTGCCACATCCTAGCTATGTGAGAGAGGTTTTTCTGCTGTGGCCTCAATCAAGACAAAATACAAATCAACATTGAAAATGAACTCAGAGTGGCAATCTCAAAACTGCAACCCAGATTTGAGAAGATCTGCAGCATGAAGCAGGCCCACACCAGTCACTGAAAAGATGCGAGGATTAAAGGTGTCATTTTTACACAACAAATCTTGAGGTTTTTGTTTTTTTCTTCTCAGGGAGTTGGTCATGTTTTAAAACCCATTTTTGCAGAGAGGCAATGTTTGAAAACTGCATTGATAATGTTGAATATTAAAAAAAGAAACCTGTTACACAGTTAAGGTGCTTGAAAACAGTTATACTTATTATATTGCAACCTGTAGTTTATGGCAGTTTACTTTTATTTGTTCAAAAAAGATTGAGGTTTGTATTAATAAACTGCAATGGAGTCTGAAAACAAAATGTGTATGTGTGTCCTGTTTATCTTTTTTTTCTCTTTTTGTCTGGGGTGGGGAGGGGGCGCAAAAATTTTCTTATCTACCAAAGGTGGGCCCAGCAGAGAAAGTTTGGGAACCACTGGGGTAGGAAATGCTCTTTTCAGGCTGTGCCGCATCATCCCTATTGGGTTTAAGTCAGGACTTGGCTAGGCCACTCAAACTTTTTTTTTTGGTCCCCCCACATCTTAGTGGGCTGCAAGACCAACCTCACCCAAGGCTGTTACACCTGGCGGCACAACCAGGTGTTAAAATGTCTTGCAGCAGTGCTGGAAAGTCGACGGACAAGTGTCAACGCCCTTCCACCCCCGTCATCCCACTGGCAGGCAATAACATTTGTCCAGGAGGGCGAGGGTCAAGCAAGCCTCGCCACCATAAGACCAGACACTGGGCAGCTAGGCGGTGCACGGGACTGGAAGATGCTGGCAGACATGGGCCAGAAGCTCTGCTTCCCAGCTGAGATCGCATCCACCAACCTGTGACCAGACCTTGTGCTGTGGTCAGCCTCACTCAAGCTGGTCTACATCATCGAGTTCACTGTGCCCTGGGAGAGTGCAGGGGAGGAGGCCTATGAGCGGAAGAAGCTGAGGTATGCTGAGCTTGCAGCCAATGTGCAACAACAAGGCTGGAAAGCGAAGGTATGCCTGGTGGAAGTAGGCTGCAGAGGGTTCGTAGCCACCCAGGGTTTCTGCAGGCTTGAACAAGTTCAATTTAAGACTTAAGACCATAACAGGTTAAATTTAAGACTTATGCCGCACAAAAAAAAAAAGAAAATTGGGAGAGCCTGAATTACTTTCAAAACAACAACATTTATTATCATTCACCAATGAACTCATTACATCCCTAGGGTGCGCTCTTGCATTAATGAGGAACAGAAACACAACATGAAGTAGAACATTATGGCATTAGATCATTGACAAACTGACTAAAATGGGGGTGTGGGGTGGGGGGTCAGAGAGGGAGAAAGGGATGTTAGTAAAGGGTTTGAAAAAGTTTGAAAACCACTGCATTACGCTAGATCATTAACAAATTGATTAAATGGAGAGAGAGAGAGAGAGAGAGAGAACTACATTGCCGCAGTGGAACGTTTGGGCAATGTTAGAATCGGGAAACATGGCCTGAAAAAGCTCCCCAATCTTGTCATTGCTTTTATGTGAGTGATGCATTGTCACGGTGTTTAAAATCCACAACACTTCGGCTTTTAAAGTTGCAGTGGAGCCAAAGACATCCCGCAAATCACTTGAGGATGAGGCATTCGATTCCATACAGTTTGTGTGTTGTAACGTGACAGTTCGCACGGAGTTAGCTGATACACCGTCTCGAGATGTGCTTGGACCTGACAATGGTGAACAAAATTGGGTGATGGCATGCGACTGTTGCAGACTTTTATGGGCAGCCTGGTGCTTCTCCGCTTTCGCGTGCGATTCCAGTGCCTTTACACCCAGGGTGCCGAGTTTGAGTGTTCTTTTGCACAGTGTGCAGTACGCCTCAAACGGATTGTTTGGTACACGTTTTAACCAGTCTATGAAATCATTGCGTTCAAGCCAGCAGTCGTTAAACTTGCATTTGCCCATTTTGCTACAAACCGTGACAATCTTTCTCGCTTCTTTTAGGCTCTACTGTCTAAATGAGCGCGTACCATGCCCTGTGCATCACCATGCCAACCAGGCTAGACGCCAGATTCCACTGTGTCTCATTTGTAGTTTGCAGCGTAGCCTACTGATACTAAGTAGGCCTAGCCTATATGACTAATTATGAATATCACCAACGCATTTAACAAAAAAAAGCGAATGGGGTAAATGGATGTAAGGATTTAAGACTTCACAAAATTACATTTAAGACCTACAATGCAAAATATGCTTGTATTTTAGACTTTTTAAGACCTTAAATTAGGATTATCAAATTTTAGACTTAAGACTCAGCGGAAACCCTGCCACCTCTACATCCAGGCTACTCAGGGAGATGGCCGTGCGAGGGAAGGCCCACCAGCAGGCAGTCAAAGACCTCTCTCCAAGGCTACTGAAAAGGGGAGTCAGTGGCTGTGGATGAAGAGGAAGGGCTCCACTTGGGCCCTCAAAGGAGTTGATGGCATCTAGGGGGTGAACCTGGGACGCTGGGATTCACTGCTGAGCCCTCTGGAGGTGTCGTGGGTCTATCAGCAAAACACCCATGAAGGAGGGCACCCACTTGATAACCCAAAGGATGCAATCACTCAATCGACCACCCCACAGAGTCTCATCAGTACCTCAAGTATGTAACGAGGGATATCGACATCTAATCCTACACAACAGAACATTTAGTTGTGGATTTGCTTCAGTGTTCCATCCAATTATACTTCAGTTTTAGCTCTCACACATGAAATTGGAGAAATTTTTGGCAGGTCGGTCACTCCCGGGAAGATTCAACACACTTCCAAGTCCGTTTGGAAATGATGGCTTTGTAACCTTTTACAGATTGATTCATCTCAACATGTTAAGTTTATTTGAACAGCATTTTTAACAGACATTGTTGCAAAGCAGGTTTCTATATAATTAAAGATGTTAAACATCAGCTAATTTTATCCCCAATTTATCCCTTTCTCAGCTATTGTATGGTATTTTCTTAGCTTTTCCCCATTTGTATTGTTTTAAAAAAAAAAAAAGGTATTTTTGAACTTTTTTTTTTTTGCTTTTTCAAATGGCATCTTTGAATGTAGTCCCAGCATGAAGTATTCTGAGGGCTTAAGAGTTTTGCATGAAAGCTTACACACAGCCACATATGTACTGAAACCACAGTGTCTCTCTCATTCAAAAGACATTGCATTAACTTTTCTTTAGTTTGAAGTGTGCTGCCAGGTTAAATACATCAGGGAATACCACTGATCTGATAGCTGATCAGTTTATGTACTGTGAATTTGCCCCACATGCAGCACAAGTCATTATGGTGAGGAAGCCTAGTTAAAAGTGATCATCTGAAAATCCAAGGTCAAACAAAACTATGCTCATAGATAATCAATTAGTTTTGCATTATGAGAAAGATGGTTTAAAAATGCATCTGCCCTTAAATATATGATAAACGAAGAAAAATATCCTACGCATGAAGCTGTACTCACCGGTAGGCACATTTTCCATCTGCTGTTTTTGTGGTAATTGTAACATGGGCTACATGACTTATGCTGGCAAGTGCCTGCCATAAATAACAAAAGACTTAATTAGCTTATTGCAATTCAACCAAAAAAAAGTTTCTTTCTAAAAAAATAAGATACACATAAATAAATAATAATAATTAAAAAAAAAGTCATTTGCTTTGGAACTTCACTGGATTCAGACTTCCTGTAAATGTCAGTTAAGTTTCAGTATCGCTTACTCTATTTTTACTCATCTGGTTCTTTTACTGTAAATCATAATTGCAAAAACCAGTGAGATCCCAACACTAATAGAAACCCCTGATACAATCATACCTCTCCTCTGAAACCATAAGTTGAAATAGATGCAAGATCCTCAAAAGTCTGAAGCTTGCTTGTTGTAAACCGCTCACAAACAATTTCCAGGTCTTCTTTCTGCCAAAGACAAAGTTGAAGAGGGAAAATGTAACTATTTTATAAGACAAGATGATGAAAAAAGAAGCAAACCAAGAGGAAAAAGAAATAAAAGTTTTAAATAAAGAACTGTGAATACGGTAGCCAGTAACATCTAACACTTACAATATGTATGTATGTATGTATGTATGTATGTATGTATGTATGTATGTAGTAAGGAATTAAGGCATTGGTGATACCACATCGGCTAGACATGGCACTGATCCAATACCCAGTATTGTGTCGGAAAGTCAGAAAGCCATGTTTGGAGTCTGTCAGGTCACAATTTGTCCTCAGAGCGCGATATCTGGACCTCGGAGAGAGTAAGCGGGCAATGCCCAGGGATGGCGATTTTCTTTTAAAATAAAATGAACACTTGAACATGTACTGTATGGATATTATCGGTCAGTGAGAGCGAGTTTATTTTTTGGGTTTTGTTTGGCTTTAAAGGGATCCTTCAGCAGATTTATTCTCAAACGTATTTTATGTAAAGTTAGGTCACAGATTTCAAAAATCAAACTGTTATTTTCAGAAACCAAATAGTGTTTGAGAAAAATGAATTTTCTTTAAAATGTCAGATGGGCTTCCTGCAGTGGTGACGTATGCGATGACATCAGGTAGTGGTCGCTTGGAACAACTCGGCTGTTTATATTCTCCGTTTACATCGTAGTTTTGCTAGTTTTACAAGTACTTTTACCAAATTTATCAGTTTTTAAATAGGTATGCCTCATTGTATAACATAAATGCCACAATGATGCTAAAAAGAAAGCACAAGGTGGAATTAGACTGCATTTCCATAGAGAAAATGCAAAGCGTGCTTGATCAGCTGTGGCAGTGTGTCACTGACAGAAACTGGATCAGACATGAGACCTCATGCTGCAAAATCTTTTTTTTTACATGATCAACAGTTAAAAAAAAAAAAAAAAAAGAGAGTGTGTGTGAGTGAGTGTGTACTGTGCGTAATGTGCATGGCTGCGCGCTCTAAAATCTTGGTTTAAAATGGCTCAACACGCAGTGTGACATGACACTTCATGCTCTAAAATCTTTTTTTACATGATCTACAGTGTCCTGAACTGGTGTAGTGCGCTTGTATGCAGCTTTTGGATCGACACACCTATTCTCTCTATCATTTTCCTGTCTTCCCCCCCAGATAGAATGAATGGGGCTCACGAATCAAATCGTCCTGCTTGGACACGCTTCATCAGAGACCCATCAAACTTCACGTGATACCTCAGGCCAACTCCCCCAACACATACATCCAATCGGTTCTGACCCGCACTCGTCTTTTCCATTTCTGCTCATCCCTTTTTGCTCCATTCACTTCCATTCATTTTTCCCCTATTCAAATGAATGGGGTTTCGGGAGAAAAACTTCGCGTCGTGTCACACTGGGCGCTCTAAAATCAGTTTTAAACCATGCCACTCTCTCTGTTAATCTACCCAGCATCATGTAGATCATGTTTTTAAAAAATAAGTAAATAATAATAATAATAAAAAAGATTTTAGACCGCGAAATGTCATGTCGTGCTGCAAGTTGAACCATTTTAAACCAAGATTTTAGAGTATGCAGCCATACACACACACACAATCTTTAGATCATGGAAAAAGATTTTACAGAGTAAGGTCTCATGTCTGATCCAGTTTCTTTCGGTGACCCTTTGCCACAGCTGATCAAGCACACTGCATTTTCTCTATGGAAATCCAGTCTAGTTCCAGCTTGTGCTTTCTTTTTAGCATCATTGAGGCATTTATACGCTACACAATGAAGCATACTTATTTAAAAAGTGACAAATTCAGTAAAATACTTGTAAAACTACGATGCAAACAGAGAATATAAACTGATGAGTTGCTCCAAACGACCCCTACCTGACGTCATCACATACATCACCACCACAGGAAGTCCATCTGGCATTTTAAAGAAAATTCATTTTTCTCAAACACTGTTTGGTCCCCGAAAATGAGGGTTTGATTTTTGAAATCTGCAACAACTTTTACTTTAAGTTAAGTTTGAGAATAAGTCTGCTGGAGGATCCCTTTAAGCTGGTTTGGGTGTTTTGGGGTGAAATTCCTACTCGTCAACATGTTCTCAACTACAAATCAATATGATGCGCAAAGCATCAGATATAAACAAAGAACTTATTTTTAAACTTAGTTATGCTGTAAAGGTATTTGCTTTAGATCAGTCAACATACACATGCAGGTAAACGCGCATCACTCACAGTTAGCTGACCAACTTATTACAAAAGGCGTCCAGATATTTTTTTCCCCACTTTGCAGTTCTAAAATATCGCGATTAAAAATTAACAGGATAATCCAAATGGCCTTACCCTAATTCCAGAGCCATTATCCTGAATCTGGATCAGCTTCAGTCCTCCCTCTTTGACAGTCACCTGAATGTTGGTGGACTTTGCATCCAGACTGTAAAATGATGTCCATATATAAATATAATTGATTGATTTATTCCAAAAAGTAAAGAAGATTAAAAAATAATGCAATAATCAAAACATCGTCATAAACAGAATAGCGTAGCCACAAGGCAGTAACAATGTTCGGAAAGGATTAGGAAGAAGTAAATAGCTTATCAAATCCTAACCCACTATACCACCACTAATCAAATGTCACTTTCTGCCATAATAAACTATATATACAAAAGAAAACAAAAGCAACAAACAAAAAACATACTAACATGGTATAATATCGACCAAATCAAATCATATATGCAGATACTTATGTTATACATATATACACACATATACAATACATATATACAGTACATACATATACACATACCCATCCATACACAGACATCCATATCATAATCATGTGTGTGAGATAGATAGAGATGGCACGGTGGTGTAGTGGTTAGCGCTGTCGCCTCACAGCAAGAAGGTCCGGGTTCGAGCCCCGTGACCGACGAGGGCCTCTCTGTGTGGAGTTTGCATGTTCTCCCCGTGTCCGTGTGGGTTTCCTCCAGGTGCTCCGGTTTCCCCCACAGTCCAAAGACATGCAGGTTAGGTTAACTGGTGACTCTAAATTGACCGTAGGTGTGAGTGTGAATGGTTGTCTATGTGTCAGCCCTGTGATGACCTGGCGACCTGTCCAGGGTGTACCCCGCTTCTCGCCCGTAGTCAGCTGGGATAGGCTCCAGCTTGCCTGCGACCCTGTAGAACAGGATAAAGCGGCTAGAGATAATGAGATAAGATGAGACATAT
The DNA here is from genome assembly GCF_027579695.1 of Neoarius graeffei. Lineage (NCBI taxonomy): Eukaryota > Metazoa > Chordata > Actinopteri > Siluriformes > Ariidae > Neoarius > Neoarius graeffei. The sequence goes on along the minus strand of NC_083575.1, from coordinate 31,448,095 downwards.
ATACATACACACACATTTTATTATATATATATATATATATATATATATATATATATATATATATAAAAAAGGTGGCACGGTGGTGTAGTGGTTAGCGCTGTCGCCTCACAGCAAGAAGGTCCGGGTTCGAGCCCCGCGGCCAGCGAGGGCCTTTCTGTGTGGAGTTTGCATGTTCTCCCCGTGTCCGCGTGGGTTTCCTCCGGGTGCTCCGGTTTCCCCCACAGTCCAAAGACATGCAGGTTAGGTTAACTGGTGACTCTAAATTGAGCGTAGGTGTGAATGTGAGTGTGAATGGTTGTCTGTGTCTATGTGTCAGCCCTGTGATGACCTGGCGACTTGTCCAGGGTGTACCCCGCCTTTCGCCCGTAGTCAGCCGGGATAGGCTCCAGCTTGCCTGCGACCCTGTAGAACAGGATAAAGCGGCTAGAGATGATGAGATGAGACATATATACATACACACACAAATATATATATTCGTATGTACTCATACACACATATTATCAATAGAATATTATTGTAATTCCTCCTCCCTATACCTCATAAAGATCTGTTCCTTATACCTTTTTTTGAACTGGTTTATAGTTGTACATTTCATGAGCTCCACATTCAAACTGTTCCACAGCTTTACTCCACAAATAGAGATACTGAACATTTTTAACATCATATATTATGGTTATTCTCTAAAGTGGATGTGAATATTCTGCAGTTGCTGAGTTTTATCCCGCGTGTATAGATATAACTATAGTTATATCAGCTTAATAACGAAATAAACACATCAGGCTCAGGCTGTGGTGCAGCGCATCTCACCAGTTCTCTATCATTTCTTTAATGGCATTTGCAGGTCGCTGAATGACTTCTCCAGCAGCGATGCGGTTCACAACGATCTCATCCAGCCTCCGGATCACTCCTGCCATCGCGCCTCACTTACAGACACAGCCTCGGCAGTTTATTTTATTTTTTAAAAACCACTAAAAGTTGCTTATTTAGTTCATTCTGAACAAGTTGCACTACCGAAAAGGTTAAAAAAGCGACCAAAGAACTAATAAGCTGCAAAACTTATTTTCATCTATCAACCGTGGTAAACAAATTACAGCTATACCGTTTACTTTCTTTATAATCAGGAGAAACAACTTTCTACCTAAGTGGGTCCTTCTGATTCCTCCAATCAGATTACGGGAGGGCTGTTTGTCAGACGCTCGATTTTCCCGCCCATTCGGTAGCGATACTTCCCTCGCTCTAAGTCCAGTGTTGCCAGATTGGGCGTTTTTGAATTTTACTTTGCGGGCAAAAAATGGCCTGGGCTGGTTGACAAAAATTGGGCCGGTTTGACGTTAGTTCGGCGCGTTTTTATCATCTCATCTCATCTCATCTCATCTCATCTCATCTCATTATCTCTAGTCGCTTTATCCTGTTCTACAGGGTCGCAGGCAAGCTGGAGCCTATCCCAGCTGACTACGGGCGAAAGGCGGGGTACACCCTGGACAAGTCGCCAGGTCATCACAGGGCTGACACATAGACACAGACAACCATTCACACTCATATTCACACCTACAGTCAATTTAGAGTCACCAGTTAACCTAACCTGCATGTCTTTGGACTGTGGGGGAAACCGGAGCACCCGGAGGGAACCCATGCGGACACGGGGAGAACATGCAAACTCCACACAGAAAGGCCCTCGCTGGCCACAGAGCTCGAACCCAGACCTTCTTACTGTGAGGCGACAGTGCTAACCACTACACCACCGTGCCTCCCAGGTTTTTATCAGATGTTTATAAATATTTCGCACCAACGTTCTGTGTGAGAATGCAGCCAGAGACACTTATACAGGTAGTCGTCGACTTACGACTGTGTTTGGTTACGACTGACCGGTCGTAAACCGATCTGGCTGTACGTCGGCCTATGTTAATTGTACAGTACAATTAGTTTAATATGTGCAAAACAAAAAATACAAAATACAGGTGTGAAAAATAGAAAAAAACATTTTAGTTTGAAACATACCAAAATACAAATGTAAAACAAAGCAAAATACAAAATTTAGTGACCGCTGGCATCACTGGTGCTTGGCTGTGGGTCATCTACGTCATCATCAGCTGTTGCAGCACTCGGGCTGGCAGGAGCATTTGCTCATTTCATAAACCAGGAGCTGGGGCGGAAACTGTATGATGGAGTGCGCGAGGGAGCGCGAAAGAGACTGCGCATGTGCCTGGAGCTGGGGCGGAAACTGTATGACAGAGTGAGCGAGGGAGCGTGAGAGAGACTGCGCATGTGCCTGGAGCTGGGGCGGAAACTGTATGACGGAGTGCGCGAGGGCGCACGAGAGAGACTGCGCATGTGCCTGGAGCTGGGGCGGAAACTGTATGACGGAGTGCGCGAGGGCGCACGAGAGAGACTGCGCATGTGCCTGGAGCTGGGGCGGAAACTGTATGACGGAGTGCGCGAGAGCACGCGAGAGCACGCGAGAGAGACTGCGCATGTGCCTGGAGCTGGAGCGGAAACTGTATGACGGAGTGCGCGAGGGAGCGCGAGAGAGACTGCGCATGTGCCTGGAGCTGGAGTGGAAACTGTATGATGGACTGTGCGAGGGAGCGCGAGAGAGACTGCACATGTGCCTGGAGCTGGGGCGGAAACTGTATGACGGAGTGCGCGAGGGAGCGTGAGAGAGACTGCGTATGTGCCTGGAGCTGGGGCGGAAACTGTTGTACGCGGCGAGAGGCGCTGCCGGGAGCTGGGGCAGAAACTGTTGTACGCTCAGCTAGCTCAGCTGGGAAACACTTGGCAGTCATAACCAGACGGTCATAAAGTCGATCAGTCGTAAGTCGCATAGGTCGTAAGTCGACAACTACCTGTATAGCCTTAGAAGAACTTTGATGCAGCACATTCTATGTACTATCTACGTCCACTAGTCTACATCCAATCCAATCCATATTAAACTAAGCCGAATGATGTTCTTGATAATGCGAAGGAAATCAGGAAAAACAGCTATCTTTGGTCAACTGAGGCAAGTCATAGACCTAGTTTACCCAGTACCCCTTAGGTATTTTAAACAACCAAAATCGAGCATTGGCCTAAATTAATCATTAACAATAAACATTAATCTCATTAAGTATTATTTAAACAAAAAAATGTCGATGTAACTGTAAGACTAATATGAATGTGTGTAATGTAGTGCAGAAACTGAACTCATAAACTAGTAAATAAGAATGACGCAATCCATTCTCCATTTTCTCTTCTCATGTTACATTCAGCCATGCATCGTAGCCTAACTTTTTTTTTAATTGAAGTATATAAAACAGGTACAATCTAACAAATCCACAAAAATCAGGATAACAGATGAAGAAAATACATGGATGTAGACAAAAATAAATTAAGCAGAATAACTAGGCCTATAAAATTAATAAAACAAACAGGATAAATTAAAAGATAAATAAATAAAAGACAAATAGAAAATAAATAACCTCAGCAATGCAGATGTTAGATATGCATCGTAGCCTAACATAGCCTACATAATATTATGCGTGTGTGTCACCTACTGGTGCATGTAGGATTCAGAACACAGCAGATGATTGCAAAGTTATAATCTGATTCAACCATACGTAGCCTAGTACCAGACAGCAGATGTTTCACCTCCAGCACTGACGATCTCATGTTGCCATTTAGAAGTTGTTTGCATTGTTGTTCGATTTACAAATAGCATACTGGTCTTTAGCTGCATATTTTTACTTTACAAGATAGGCATCAAGTACATTTTACATTTTGGGCGGTTTTAAGTGCATTTTGGCGGGTTTTGAACATATTTTGGGCTGGAAAACGTCAGCAGTATCTGGCAACACTGACTCTAACAGCCTGGCGGTCTGCTTTTGGTAAATTAAACAATCTGCTGTCCTTGTTTTGTTCAAAACGATCTGCACATCCAAAAACGCAGCAAAACCTTTCCATACCGATCAATAACAAGACAAGACAGCCAGCACTGTGAGGATCATGTTTTTTGATTTCTCCAGTGCTTTTGACACCATCCGGCCGGCTGTGCTGGGTGAGAAGTTGACAGCGATGCGGGTCGAGGCCCCACTGGTGTCCTGGAAAGGGCCGGAGCAGCATTTTAAAATCCCTGAGGTCCATGATGTGCAAAGCGCGCGCCAAAAAATTTGCGACATATTTAAATGAGAGGCCGTTCCTCCCAACCACGCCCCTCCAGGTGTCACTGTCATCGTCCACGTGAGCATTGAAGTCCCCCAGTAGCACAATGGAGTCCCCAGTCTGAGCACCCCTCAGTACCTCTCCCAGGGACTCCAAGAAGGCCGGATACTCTATACTGCTATTCGGCCCGTAGGCACAAACAACAGCAAGAGCCCTCTCCCCAGTCCAAAGGCACAGAGAGGCGACCCTCTCGTTCACTGGGGTAAACTCCAACACATGCCGGCTGAGCTGGGGAGCTATAAGCAAGCCCACACCAGCCCGCCGCCGCTCACCATGGGCGACTCCAGAGAAGTGGAGAGTCCAGCCCCTCTCGAGGAGCTGGGTTCCAGAGCCCAAGCTGTGCGTGGAGGTGAGCCCGACTATCTCTAGCCGGTACCTCTCAACCTCCCGCACAAGCTCAGGCTCTTTCCCCCCCAGCGAAGTGACATTCCATGTCCCAACAGCTAGCCACTGTGTCCGGGGATCAGGTCGTCGAGGCCCCTGCCTTCGACTGCCGCCCAATCCACACTGCACCAGCCCCCTACTGCTACCTCTGTGGGTGGTGAACCCACAGGAGGTCGGGCCCACGTCACCTCTTCGGGCTGAGCCCGGCTGGGCCCCATGGGCAAAGGCCCAGCCACCAAGCGCTCGCATACAAGCCCCAACCCCAGGCCTGGCTCCAGGGTGGGGCCCCGGCTGCGCCATACCGGGCGACGTCACGGTCCTTGATTGTTTCTCCATAAGGGTTTTGATGAACCCGAGTGGTGTTTTGTTATTGGACTTCTGTGCTAGTCATGGTTTGTCCATAACAAACACCATGTTCGAGCATAGGGATGTCCATAAGTGCACGTGACACCAGGACACCTTAGGTTGGAGGTTGATGATAGACTTTGTTGTCGTTTCATCTGATCTCCGGCCCTATGTCTTGGACACTTGGGTGAAGAGAGGGGCTGAGCTGTCAACTGATCACCACCTGGTGGTGAGTTGGATCCGCTGGCAGAGGAGGAAGCCGGACAGACCTGGCAGGCCCAAACGTATGGTGAGGGTCTGCTGGGAACATCTGGCCGAGCACTCTGTCGGGGAGGTCTTTAACTCCCACCTCTGGGAGAGCTTTTCCCAGCTTCCGAGGGAGGTGGGGGACATTGAGTCTGAGTGGACCATGTTCTCTACCTCCACTGTGGACGCAGCTGTTCAGAGCTGTGGCCGCAAGGTCTCCGGTGCCTGTTGTGGCAGCAATCCCTGAACCCACTGGTGGACACCAGAAGTAAGGGATGCCGTCAAGCTGAAGAAGGAGTCCTATCGGGCCATGTTGACCTCCGGGACTCCTGAGGCAGCTGACGGGTATCGGCAGGCCAGGCATGCCGCAGCTCGGGCAGTTGCGGAGGCAAAAACTCGGAACTGGGAGGAGTTCGGGGAGGCCATGGAGAAGGACTATCGGTCGGCCTCGAAGAAATTCTGGCAAACCGTCTGGCACCTCAGGAGGGGGAAGCAGTACTCTGCCAACACTGTTTACATTGCGGGTGGGGAGCTGTTGACCTTGACTGGGGACATTGTCGGGCGGTGGAAGGAATACTTTGAGGATCTCCTCAATCCCACCGTCATGTCTTCCATTGAGGAGACTGAGGCTGATGACTCAGAGGTGGACTCGTCCATTACCCAAGCCAAAGTCACTGAGGTGGTTTGCAAGCTCCTCGGTGGCAAGGCACCGGGGGTGGATGAGATCCGCCCTGAGTATCTCAAGTCTCTGGATGTTGTGGGGCTGTCTTGGTTGACATGCCTCTGCAACATCGCATGGTGGTCGGGGACAGTGCCTCTGGAGTGGCAGACTGGGGTGGTGGTCCCTCTTTTTAAGAAAGGGGACCAGAGAGTGTGCTCCAATTATAGGGGAATCACACTTCTCAGCCTCCCAGGGAAGGTTTGCTCCAGGGTACTGGAGAGGAGAATTCGACCGATAGTCGAACCTCGGATCCAGAGGAACAATGCGGTTTTCGTCCTGGTTGCGGAACACTAGACCAGCTCTATACCCTTCATAGGGTGCTCGAGGGTTCATGGGAGTTTGCCCAACCAGTCCACATGTGCTTTGTGGATCTGGAGAAGGCATTCGACCGTGTCCGTCGTGGTATTCTGTGGGGGGTGCTTCGGGAGTATGGGGTTCGGGGCTCTTTGCTAAGGGCTGTCCGGTCCCTGTACGAACGGAGCAGGAGTCTGGTTCGCATTGCCGGCAGTAAGTCAGACCTGTTCCCAGTGCATGTTGGACTCTGGCAGGGCTGCCCTTTGTCACCGGTTCTGTTCATAATTTTTATGGACAGAATTTCTAGGCGCAGCCAGGGGCTGGAAGGAATCCTGTTTGGGAACCACAGGATTTCATCTCTGCTTTTTGCGGATGATGTTGTCCTGTTGGCTTCTTCAAGCCAGGACCTTCAGCATGCACTGGGGCGGTTTGCAGTCGAGTGTGAAGCGGCTGGGATGAGAATCAGCACCTCCAAGTCCGAGGCCATGGTTCTCGACCGGAAAAGGGTGGCTTGCCCTCTCCAGGTTGGTGGAGAAGTCCTGCCTCAAGTGGAGGAGTTTAAGTATCTCGGGATCTTGTTCACGAGTGAGGGAAGGGTGGAGCATGAGATCGACAGGTGGATCGGTGCAGCCTCCGCAGTGATGCGGTCGCTTTACCGGTCCGTCGTGGTGAAGAAGGAGCTGAGCCAAAAGGCGAAGCTCTCAATTTACCGGTCGATCTACGTTCCGACTCTCACCTATGGTCATGAGCTTTGGGTAATGACCAAAAGAACAAGATCGCGGATACATACAAGCGGCCGAAATGAGTTTCCTTCGCAGGGTGTCTGGGCGCTCCTTTAGAGATAGGGTGAGAAGCACAGTCACTTGGGAGGAGCTCGGAGTAGAGCCGCTGCTCCTCCACATCGAGAGGAATCAGCTGAGGTGGCTCGGGCATCTTTTTCGGATGCCTCCTGGACGCTTCCCTTGGGAGGTGTTCCAGGCATGTCCCCCCGGGAGGAGGCCCTGGGGAAGACCCAGGACACGCTGGAGGGGCTAAGTCTCTCGGCTGGCCTGGGAACACCTCGATGTTCTTCCCGTGGAGCTGGCCGAGGTGTCTGGGGAAAGGGAAGTTTGGGCTTCCATGCTCAGACTGCTGCCTCCGCGACCTGGCCCCGGATAAAGCAGAAGAAGACGAGACGAGACGAGATTCAAATGAGAGGGGTGAATTACACGTCACACAAGAGATCTATTCCTGAAATTACTTTTAATGGTGTTTGAACTGAATATCATCAGTTTTGAAAAAAAAATCACGTATGTGGCAAGAGTAAGAATAATTTAAGCTTGTTTAATGGTTTGATTTGGCCCAAGCAATGAGGACAAAAGATATCCTAACCATGTAGCCTATGGAACTAAGATACATTAACAATCTGGCGTCCGTTACACACACAAACACAAAAAAAATTCTGGGAAAAAAATCAGTATACACCACCATGTTTGAATAAAGAGTAGGGGTAACTTTAAACTTGTTGAACAGTTTGCCTGTGTATCAGATTCCCAGATTCCTGGTTTCTTCAGCTCAGCATACTGAAATGACAAAATAAAAAAGAATATTTAGGCAGAAATAAGTGATTATTAGTGCAAATGGCACCACAGAAAATTGGTTTACAAATCTCAACAACAGGGTGGCATGGTGGTGTAGTGGTTAGTGCTGTCGCCTCACAGCAAGAAGGTCCAGGTTCGAACCCCGTGACCGGCGAGGGCCTTTCTGTGCGGAGTTTGCATGTTGTCCGCGTGGGTTTTCTCCGGGTGCTCCAGTTTCCCCCAAAGACATGCAGGTTAGGTTAACTGGTGACTCTAAATTGACCATAGGTGTGAATGTGAGTGTGAATGGTTGTGTGTGTCTATGTGTCAGCCCTGTGATGGCCTGGCGACTTGTCCAGGGTGTACCCTGCCTTTTGCCTGTAGTCAGCTGGGATAAGCTCCAGCTTGCCTGCAACCCTGTAGAACAGGATAAAGCGGCTAGAGATAATGAGATGAGATGAAATCTCAACAACAACCTCTTTCATCAAAGGCTAGCTGAATCCTCCTGTGACCAGAGGCATCCCACCATCTAAGGACTTTCTCCTGGTCCACTTCCACTTTCTGATGCTAGGCCTGTCAATCTGTCATTGGACATGGTGGACCTAAGCCATGTTTTTAGCCTTTGCATGGCTGAGCCTTTTATCTTTACAAAAATCACAGCAAAATCAAGTCAGAACCCTTCTTACAAATATTGCTTTGACTTACCGAATGATTTATTAAAGTTCACAAACAAAGCTGTACTGCTTCGAAAACCTGTAGGCTAAATTTTAACAGCTTTATGGAAGTGTGCTGATGGTTACCATGCACACGCTCTAGAATGAGCACTCGCAGTGTCTAGAACTGCGTTCTTTTGGGGGTCGTACACTGTCATAGCCTGCCCTATCTTGTTGTTTTTTTTCTGTTCTTGCTCTCCCATGCACGCAAGATACAGACACAGAGGACCCAATCCCACCAAGATCCTCTTACCCTCTCTAATATCACAAGACAAAGTTCTCATCTCATTATCTCTAGCCGCTTTATCCTGTTCTACAGGGTCGCAGGCAAGCTGGAGCCTATCCCAGCTGACTACGGGCGAAAGGCGGGGTACACCCTGGACAAGTCGCCAGGTCATCACAGGGCTGACACATAGACACAGACAACCATTCACACTCACATTCACACCTACGGTCAATTTAGAGCCACCAGTTAACCTAACCTGCATGTCTTTGGACTGTGGGGGAAACCACCTGGAGGAAACTCACACGGACATGGGGAGAACATGCAAACTCCGCACAGAAAGGCCCTCGCCGGCCATGGGGCTCAAACCCGGACCTTCTTGCTGTGAGGCAACAGCGCTAACCACTACACCACCGTGCCGTCCCACAAGGCAAAGTTATCCAAGGTAAACATCACTTGAAACTTTCCACTCTATTGCTTTGGCTTATCAAATGATTTATTTTAAAATCACAAACAAGGTAGGCTACAACTGCACTGCTTCAAAAATGTAAATTTAACAGCTTGAAAGTGCACTGATGGTTACCATGAAAAAAAAGTGTCTACTGCACTGCGTTCTTCCCCCGAGTCGCGCGCTCATTCGCTTTTGTGTTCTTGGTCTCAGAGCCGCGTGCACGAAACAGACACAGAAGACAGAATCAACGTTTAACATAATTAAAAATGCACATTTTACGGAGACGTTTTAATGTTATTCTTTATTTTTTTTATCCAGTCGAATATTTAGCATACAAATGTATTTTCAGCTCTTAAAAATGACCACGGTCAGGACCCCAGTGGCCTCATAGTCCTGGCCATGGTCCTGGATTGTGGATTTGTGGCAGCGGGGGCGTGGTCAAGCACCGGTCTGTGACAGGAGGGCGGAGTCGGGGAAGGTAAGTGGCAGAATCACTACACCTGATGTCAATTAACCTGTTTGTGTGTCTTCCCAGTGACCGCGCCCTACTTAAGGAGGGAGAGCGAGAGCAGAGGGGCTCTCCCCCAAACCAGACGCCGATTCTGTGTGTGTGTGTGTCTGTGAAAATTCGAACTAAGTGTTAGACTGAAAAGTGTAGCAATAAAATGCTGTACCAACCTGAACTCTGTCCTGCCGTCTTCTGTGCTCCACCCCTACACGAGAACAGCTACAGTGGTGCTGAAACCCAGGACCTGGAGCGCAGAAGCCAAACAGCCCCATGGAGTCTTCCCTGTTCGCCGACCTGGTCCACGCCCTCACCACGGCCCAGCAAAGCCAGCACCAGGCGCTAGTCACTCTCTGTAAGGAGCAGCAACAGCGGTTCGAGGCCCTAGTGTTGGCCCAGCAAGAGGATCGACAGGCGTTCCGGCACCTCCTCGCATCGGCGGGGTCCACCAACGCTCCCACCACGGGCCCGTCCCCCCTCACCCTAACAAAGATGGGCCCGCAGGACAACCCCGAGGCATTTATCACGCTCTTTGAGCAAGTTGCGGAGACCTCGGGGTGGCCGATGGATCAGCGCGCGGCACGCCTCCTCCCCCTGCTAATGGGAGAGGCGCAGCTGGCCACGCTGCAGCTCCCCGCCGACCGCCGGCTAGCCTACGCGGACCTTCGCTGGGCCGTCCTCCAGCGTGTGGGGTGCACCCCCGAACAGCAGCACCAGCGCTTCCGCGCTTTGCGCTTGGAGGAAGTCGGCCGGCCGTTCGCGTTTGGCCAGCAACTCCCAGTGTCGCTGGATCAGGTCATCGAGCTGGCGGAGGACCATTTGGCGGCTGTCCCGGTGGCAGGACAGCAGACAGCCTCTTCTCTTCTCTCCTCTTCTCTCTCTCTCTCTCCCTCTCCTCCTGTGTCCCGTCCTCGCCCCATTCCCCCACCGCGGAGGCAGGGGCCGGCGCCACCTCAGCCGGCCCACCACACCCGCAGTGCCCTCCTGTTTCTCCCTTCCATGTCTGTCTCTCCCCCCCCTCAGGTGAGTGAGCCCCAGAACACCGGTGCAGAGAGGAAGCCCGGGCCGGTTTGCTGGCGCTGCGGGGAGCCGGGCCACCTCCAACAGCAGTGCACGGTAATGGAGGTGGACGCGGTGGTTCGGATCCCCGACGCGCCAGGAGCTGCCCTCGATCGGGCCGGAGCATATTGCATACCGGTGAGTATTCAAGGGGATACATATCAGGCGTTGGTGGACTCCGGTTGTAACCAAACCTCCATTCACCAAAGCCTGGTGCAAAATGAGGCATTGGGGGGAGCACAGGGGGTGAAGGTGTTGTGTGTGCATGGGGATGTTCACAGCTACCCCTTGGTGTTGGTCCACATTTTTTCCGAGGGGAAAAATTTATAGTAAAGGCGGCGGTTAATCCTCGCCTCACCCACTCAATAATTTTGGGGACTGATTGGCCGGGGTTCAGGGAATTGATGAGCCGTTTAGTGACAAGTGGGTCCTGCCATACTTCAGCAGGGGGAGGTCCCGGTGTCGCCTTGGTGGAAGCAGCTGTCACAGAGCCGTCTACGTCATCTCCGCGTCAGAATGAGGAGCCACAGGCTCCTCCTCTCTCTCTCGGGGAATCCCTTGTGGATTTCCCATTAGAACAGTCACGAGATGAGACTCTGTGGCATGCGTTTGACCAAGTGAGAGTAATAGATGGTCAAATGTTCCCGCCGAACACCACCCCGTCCTTCCCCTATTTTTCTATTATAAAGGATAGATTATACCGAGTGACGCAGGACACTCAGACGAAAGAGCAAATCACGCAGCTTTTAATTCCAAAGAGCCACCGGGAATTGGTATTCCAGGCGACTCACTTTAATCCCATGGCTGGACACTTAGGGCAGGATAAGACACTAGCCCGAATAATGGCCCGATTCTATTGGCCGGGGATTCGCGGCAATGTTCATAGGTGGTGTACGGCATGTCGCGAATGCCAGTTAGTAAATCCAGCGGCCATTCCAAAAGTGCCTTTGCGCCCTCTACCATTAATCGAGACCCCATTCAAAAGAATTGGGATGGATCTCGTCGGGCCATTAGATCGGTCAGCACGAGGGTACCGCCTTATATTAGTTCTGGTGGACTATGCAATGCGATACCCGGAACCAGTGCCTCTGCGCAATATCTCAGCACGCAGTATTGCGGAGGCGCTCTTCCGCGTTATCTCCCGAGTTGGAATCCCGAAAGAGATTCTGACTGATCAAGGCACCACGTTTATGTCACGGACACTGCGTGAACTGTATGGGTTATTGGGGATTAAGCCGATCCGCACCAGTGTGTATCACCCACAAACGGACGGTTTAGTTGAACGGTTCAATCGCACCCTCAAGAATATAATTTAAAAATTCGTAAGTGAGGATGCACGTAATTGGGATAAGTGGCTCAAGCCCTTGTTGTTTTCAGTGCAAGAGGTCCCCCAAGCCTCCACGGGGTTCTCCCCATTTGAATTATTATATGGGCGTAAGCCACGCGGCATTCTAGACGTGCTGCGGGAAAATTGGGAGGAGGGACCTTCACAAAGTAAAAACGAAATTCAATACGTTATGGACCTGCGCGCAAAACTCCACACGCTCACCCACCTAACCCAGGAGAATTTGCGGCAGGCCCAAGAACGGCAAGCCCGCCTGTACAACAAGGGTACGTGCCTTAGGGAGTTCGCACCGGGAGATAAGGTACTCATACTGTTGCCCACATCGAGCTCCAAATTGATCGCCAAGTGGCAAGGACCCTTTGAGGTCACATGGCGAGTCGGGGACGTCGACTACGAGGTGAGGCGAATGGACAGGGGTGGGGCCCTACAGATTTACCACCTCAATCTGCTTAAACTCTGGAATGAGGAGGTCCCTGTGGCGTTGGTGTCGGTGGTTCCGGAGAAGGCGGAGCTGGGGCCGGAGGTTCAAAAAGGGGCATTAGCGTCACATACCTCTCCGGTCCCCTGTGGAGACCATCTCTCCCCGACCCAACTCGCGGAGGTCGCCCAGTTGCAGACCGAGTTTTCGGACGTGTTCTCGCCCCTGCCCGGTTGCACGAACCTCATAGAGCACCACATTGAGACGCCCCCAGGGGTGGTAGTGCGTAGCCGCCCTTACAGGCTACCCGAACACAAAAAAATGGTGGTTCGGGAAGAACTCGAGGCCATGCTTGAAATGGGCATCATCGAGGAGTCCCACAGCGACTGGAGCAGCCCGGTGGTCTTGGTTCCCAAGGCCGACAGGTCGGTCTGGTTCTGTGTGGACTATAGAAAAGTGTCTAACGCAGTGTCTAAATTTGACGCTTACCCAGTGCCTCATATTGATGAGTTGCTCGATCGACTAGGCATGGCTCGCTTTTATTTGACACTGAATTTAACAAAGGGGTACTGGCAGATCCCCTTGACTCCACTATCCCGAGAAAAAACGGCCTTTTCCACACCGTTCGGATTACACCAATTCATCACACTTCCTTTTGGGCTGTTTGGGGCGCCCACTACGTTTCAGCGGCTGATGGACAGGGTCCTCCACCCCCACGCCACTTATGCGGCCGCCTACCTCGATGACATTATCGTCTACAGTAATGACTGGCCAAGGCACCTCGAACATCTGAGGGCCGTCCTTAGGTCACTGAGGCGAGCGGGTCTCACAGCCAACCCAAAGAAGTGTGCGATTGGGCGGGTGGAAGTATGGTATCTGGGCTTCCACTTGGGCAATGGGTAGGTGCGTCCCCAAATTAACAAGACAGCAGCAATTGCGGCCTGCCCGAGGCCCAAGACCAAAAAGGGGGTGAGACAGTTCCTGGGGCTGGCTGGCTATTATCGTAGGTTTATACCTAATTATTCAGACATCACCAGCCCACTGACTGATCTGACTAAAAAGGGGGCACCAGATCCGGTCCAGTGGACGGAGCAAAGCCAGCGGGCTTTCTCTGAGGTAAAGGCTGCACTGTGTGGGGGGCCGCTTTTACGCTCCCCTGACTTCTCTCTCCCTTTTATGTTGCAGACGGATACGTCGGACAGAGGGCTGGGGGCTGTGTTGTCCCAGGAGGTGGAGGGGGAGGACCGCCCAGTATTGTACATCAGCAGGAAGCTGTCGGTGCGTGAGGGGCGCTACAGCACCATCGAAAAAGAGTGCTTGGCGATCAAGTGGGCGGTCCTCGCCCTCCGTTACTAACTGCTGGGACGCCCTTTCACCCTCTGTTTGGACCACACGCCCCTCCAGTGGCTCCACCGCATGAAGGATGCCAACGCGCAGATCACCCGTTGGTATCTGGCACTCCAACCCTTTAATTTCAAGGTGGTCCACAGGCCGGGGGCGTGGATGGTCGTGGCGGACTTCCTCTCCTGTCAAGGGGGGGGATTCAGCTGCAGGCCGGACGGCTGCCCGGCCTGAGTCGGGCGGTGGGGGTATGTGGCAGCGGGGGCGTGGTCAAGTGCCGGTCTGTGACAGGAGGGCGGAGTCGGGGAAGGTAAGTGGCAGAATCACTACACCTGATGTCAATTAACCTGTTTGTGTGTCTTCCCAGTGACCGCGCCCTACTTAAGGAGGGAGAGCGAGAGCAGAGGGGCTCTCCCCCAAACCAGACGCCGATTCTGTGTGTGTGTGTCTGTGAAAATTCGAACTAAGTGTTAGACTGAAAAGTGTAGCAATAAAATGCTGTACCAACCTGAACTCTGTCCTGCCGTCTTCTGTGCTCCACCCCTACACGAGAACAGCTACAGGATTATTTGACTGGCAGACCACAGTACGTGCGCTTGCAGTGCTGTTTGTCGGACAGAGTGATCAGCAACACCGGGGCTGTCCATACTTGCCAACTTTTCAAAATTCTCATGGGGGAGAAAAGTGCGTGAACGACCTTTTCAATTGGACGAGGGTATGATGTGCGGTTGAAACGATAAAAACAGTGGATCCCAATTCATTGCAAACCATTTGAAATTTATGCAATTAAAGAGTTTTTGAATTGTTGATATTGTTCTATCAGTTACTATAGGTTATGGGATTCATGTATCAGGCATGAGAGAGCTCAGAGTGGAAAAATCTGAAATAATACTCTTGTCTTGAATTTTAATATAATAACAATGAACGGGAAGTCTTAAATCAGATTTTGAGCTGAAAAATATAATGCCTGAATATTGTCTACATACAGAGACCCACAGAAAATAACACAAGTGATGCTTTAGAAGAATGTTTATCATTTCTTAAAATAGTCACAGTGAATGAAAGTATTATTGGATTGCATCAAATATGTTTTCCTTCTGTAAGCTCATGTAAAAATACAGAGAACTATAATATCATATATAAATTAAATAAAATTTTAATAAGCTTTAACCAAAATAATAACTCAATTAGGCGGCACGGTGGTGTAGTGGTTAGCGCTGTCACCTCACAGCAAGAAGGTCCTGGGTTCGAGCCCCGGGGCTGGCGAGGGCCTTTCTGTGTGGAGTTTGCATGTTCTCCCCGTGTCCGCGTGGGTTTCCTCCGGGTGCTCCGGTTTCCCCCACAGTCCAAAGACATGCAGGTTAGGTTAACTGGTGACTCTAAATTGACCGTAGGTGTGAATGTGAGTGTGAATGGTTGTCTGTGTCTATGTGTCAGCCCTGTGATGACCTGGCGACTTGTCCAGGGTGTACCCCGCCTTTCGCCCGTAGTCAGCTGGGATAGGCTCCAGCTTGCTTGCGACCCTGTAGAAGGATAAAGCGGCTAGAGATAATGAGATGAGATGAGAATAACTCAATTAAATAAATACTGCACTGTCTTAGTACTACTAAAATGCATCTCTCTCTCTAAACACTTTCCAGCAGAATTTTTAAAAAGCACTAGAAATCCTATCAAAATCCTATCGGAATGCATCAAAAGAATTTGCTCATTTGCAAACTTTGACTGAAAGTTTTCAAACAAAATTTAAAAATGGCACTATAAATACTACCATACTGTCAAAATATACTCCGAAAAGAAATTCACTCGAATGCAAAATTTTAGTACTACCAAAATACACTCACTAGTAATCTTTCACTTAAAACCTCAAAACTCTAGCAAAATCAATTACTTTCCAGATAATTCACTTGTAAACTTTCCCTTAAAACTTTCAAACGTAAATTCAAAATAGCACTAAGACACTACCACACTATTCAAATACACTCACCAAACACATTCTCTGTCATGCAAAATTTCACTAAACACTTTAGAAGCTGTACAGTTTGTTTCTGAAATGGTCGGGAAGACTAATTTAATTTCACACTCAAATGTCCATTATATTCTGATTTAAGGTATCTTTACCTTAGAATGTGTAACTGGCTGGTTGAACATTTGCTTATCCATGGAAATTCATTCTCCCATGCAACCTGGTATTTGCATTCACATTTTTGCCGTGTGGTATTGGGTTTAGTGGCCATGATGAATGACTGCTTGTAAAAAATGTCAGACAACCTGGGTCAATCCTACATTACGGAAGTGACTGTCATTCTGTTCATTGATTGGTTAAAAATCAGTTGACGTCAGCAGTTTTTCTCATACGATTCTGATTGGACATAATTGGGAGTATTTTTAACTTGGCGGTAGGGATTTCCCCAAACAGGGAGATTATCCAGTTTTTAACAAATCCGATCAGGAGGCGGGAGACGGAGGCTAAAATCGGGAGCCTCCCGCCGAAATCGGGAGGATTGGCAAGTATGGGGGCTCCTTTCTATTTTCCTTTTCACTCTCTACACCACTGATTTCAACTACTGCAAGAAAACCTGCCACCTCCAGAAATTTTCTGATGACTCTGCAGTGGTTGGACGTATTACTGGTGGTGATGAGAGCGAGTACAGGACGGTGGTGGACAACTTTGTCATGTGGAGCAGGAAGAACCACCTACAGCTCAACGTGATGAAGATGAAAGAACTGGTGGTTGATCTGAAGAGAATCAGGGCTTCGGTGAGCCCTGTTAACATCCAAGGGGTCAGTGTGGACGTGGTGGAGGAATATAAGTACCTGGGGGTGTATTGAAACAATAGCTCCAATAGAAACAATAGTGCACTGAAATAATACCTCTAGACAAAGTGGTCCCAGACATCAGAAAACACGTTAGCTTTCTAGGCTCTTCTGATAAATCAAATGCTAGAAATTTGGGTGTCTTATTTGATAGTTCAATGTCGTTTGAGCATCACTCCAAACAACTAGTTGGGAACTGTTTTTATCACCTAAGGAACATTTCAAAACTCAGACTGCTGGTGTCAAAAGCTGAACTTGAGATGATTATCCATGCTTTTATCTCTTCTCGTTTAGATTACTGTAACAGTCTTTTAACCTGTTGAAATAAATCAGCTTTGGACCGTCTTCAGACCATGCAAAATGCTGCAGCAAGACTTTTAACTGGCACCAATAGAAGATCTCACATTACTCCAGTCTTGGCTTCTCTTCATTGGTTGCCAGTAAATTTCAGAATTCATTTTAAGATTTTAGTCTTTACTTTTAGGGCCTTACATGATCAAGTTCCACAGTATATTGCTGACCTGCTGAAACCCCATTCTTCTCATGCTCTGAGGTCGACAGGTCAGATGTTGTTGGTTGCCCCACGTACTCAGTTCAAAACTCATGGGGATCGGGTGTTTCAGGCAGTGGCACCAAGACTGTGGAACTCTCTCCCACTTTCCTTATGCTGTACTGACTCCAGTAACTCTTTTAAAAAGCAGCTGAAGACATTTTTATACAGAAAAGCTTTTAATTAATTAAATTGAATACTCAGAAAGAACAACATCACACAAAGACTGCTGGTCTGTTTCTACAGGGCCTCCATTGAAAGCATACTAATATACTGCATATGCATCTGGTATAAAAGCAGCACAGCAGCTCAGAGGAAAGCGCTTCAGGGCGTCATCAACACCGCCCAAAAGATTGTTGGATGCCCTCTCCCCACACTGGAAGAACTTCACCGCTTGCGGTGTTTGAAAAAAGCCCAGAACATTATAAAAGACACCTCACACCCTGGCTATCCCCTGTTTGAACTGATGCCCTCAGGCAAGCGGTACAGAGCAATCAGGGCAAGGACAAATAGATTTAAGAACAGTTTCTATCCCACTGCAGTCACCTGCCTTAATGCTGCTAGAAACTAAGGAACTCTGCTTACATACAGAGAATTTGTTTACATGATGTCTGATGTCTGAACTGTGTGAATGAGGCAACTGGAACTGTGTAGGTATGTGTGAGTGTGTGGTCTGTGTGTCTTGGGCTTAGGCCACTGTTTATTGCTTTTTACCCTATTATTTTACCCTATTTATTGACTCTTTGCACTGACTGGATAGCACTTTCAATTTCGTTGTACTTGTGGCAATGACAATAAAGACATATTCATATTCATTCATATTCATATTCATATTCATTGGTATTTCACAGTGTATTGTGTTTTGTTTTATTTTATTGTGTTTTATCTGTGAATCACCGTGTTTTATTGTGTTTTATCTGTAACTGGACTGGTAAAATGGACTCCGTAAAATGTGGACTGGTCCAAAAACGTGGACACGGTATACAAAAAGGGCCAGAGCCGTCTCTATTTTCTGAGATGGCTGAGGTCCTTCAACATCTGCCGAATGATGCTGTGGATGTTCTATGAGTCTGTGGTGGCCAGTGCCATCCTGTACGCTGTTGTCTGCTGGGGCAGCGGTTTGAAGGTGAAGGACACTAACAGACTCAATAAGACCATCAGGAAGGCCGGCCATGTTGTAGGCGTGGAACTGGACTCTCTGACAGTGGTGTTGGAGAAGAGGACACTGTCCAAAATAAAAACAATCTTAGACTGTCCTTCCCACCCTCAACATGAGGAGCTGATCAGCCACAGGAGCATGTTCAGTAAACGGTTGATTCTTCCATGCTGCACAACTGAGAGACACAGGAAATTATTCCTACCTGTTGCAGTCAAGCTGTACAATGCCACTGTATACGTAACTGTGGTACACTGTCTTACCATGTGTACTGTATCCTTAACTCAGGTGCAATATATGTATATAGGAATCATTGTATATAAAATCACTTCATTTTGCTTTTACTCAAGTTATTGAACTTATTTAAATTTATTTTATTTTATTTATTCTTTTTTCAGATGATTTTCTCTTCTATTTTTAGACATGTTTACTTCTCCTCTGATTCAGGAGCTTGGTAGCAAATTTGAATTTCCCTCCAGGGATTAATAAAGTAATTCTGATTGTGATTCTGAACTCGTCTGAATGAAACACTACAAGCGTGTCTCCTGTCATGGCAGCGTAGTTACCATTGCCATATGATGGTGCAAAGCCTCAATAAAGGCAGAGAGGTCTGTCGGCATAAGAACAGTACTCTTGTTGTACGTTCTTCATTTTGTCCTAAGGGCTCTTCTTTTATTTGTAGTATGATTGCGATGTAAGGACACATCAAATCGTCTATCTAATTATGTGAACACTGTTAAGATAATTCAGTCATACACTGACTGTTTCTGAAATTGACCATTCCTCACTCACTTCTTCCAGCTTGTCCCACTTATGTGTGTGGGGTCGCTACCCTGTGGGCCTGATTGATCCACATGGATTAATTGGAGCATAGTTTTATACCAGATGCCCTTCGTGCCACAGCCCTCCCATTTCCAGGCTTGGGGGGAACAGTCACAATTTAGAGTAGCCAGTAACCTAACTACATCTTCTGTATGTCCTGTACATATTGCAGTATTGACAATAAAGTAGACTTTGACTTGTCTTTGGACTGGGGGGCATGGTGGTGTAGTGGTTAGCACTGTCGCCTCACAGCAAGAAGGTCCAGGTTCGAGCCCCGTGACCGGCGAGGGCCTTTCTGTGTGGAGTTTGCATGTTCTCCCCGTGTCTGTGTGGGTTTCCTCTGGGTGCTCCGGTTTCCCCCACAGTCCAAAGACATGCAGGTTAGGTTAATTGGTGGCTCTAAATTGACCGTAGGTGTGAATGTGAGTGTGAATGGTTGTCTGTGTCTATGTGTCAGCCCTGCGATAACCTGGCGACTTGTCCAGGGTGTACCCCGCCTCTCGCCCATAGTCAGCTGGGATAGGCTCCAGCTTGCCTGCGACCCTGTAGGACAGGATAAAGCGGCTACAGATAATGAATGGATGGACTGTAGGGAAACCAGAGCACCCGGAGGAAACCCACATACAGTGGTGCTTGAAAGTTTGTGAACCCTTTAGAATTTTCTATATTTCTGCATAAATATGACCTAAAACAACATCAGATTTTCACACAAGTCCTAAAGAGAACCCAGTTAAACAAATGAGACAAAATATTATACTTGGTCATTTATTTATTGAGGAAAATGATCCAATATTACATATCTGTGAGTGGCAAATGTATGTGAACCTCTAGGATTAGCAGTTCATTTGAAGGCAGTGTTCGAAATACCCGTCTGCAGTCTGCATTTTGCAGAATGATTTTCAAGATTGCAGAAAAAAAATTAAACAACCTGCAATTTTGCAGAATGAAAAAATCAGGCTCGGGATTCAATGGTTCTCAATTTAGCAAACTAGCGGTGCTGTAAATAAACTGAAACCTGCGCTGCGCGAACCTGACGGCGTTTTCCAGGTCAAAGTTGATCAATATTTACGTAATACCAACAAAAGGTGACGACAACCAAATAAGGGCAGTTGCCATTTTCCGATGTAAGATTTCGTCACTTTTAATACCCGCCGGGAGGACCCGACAACTACCTCGGCAGTGTTCGGCAGTTTCCACCATGCATCTCCCAGAATTCAATGCGGCACAACAAACATGGCTCCCAAGAAGAGGACTGTTTCTTCGGGGCAAGAGTCCGACAAAAACACCAAGAAAACAAGGACGATTTTGTCGTATCTCGGCAAAACCGGCAGCCAGCGTGACTCCAACAACAACAGCGACAGATCGCGCGTCCGCGAGGGGGACAAAAATGAAGACAGTTGCTGTTATAGTTGGATTGCTGTGGCGGGTACATCGCAGTCAAGCGAGGCCTACAGAGAAAATCGCAATCATGGTGACCCAGAAATAGAGGGAACTTTCCGCGAAGATCATGGGTGTGCCGGTGCCGACTCAGAAACAGAGAACTTTCAGTGAAGATCGTGACAAGGTAATGTGTTAATTTGATTTAGGTTGAAAAGATTCTCAGCTTGTTATATCCAATTGAACCAGGAAAGATCGTGGCCATGTTAACACGTTTAATTTTAGAGTGAGAGAATAAAGAATTACAGTAATGCTATGAGTTGTAAAGCTATATATGATGTAAATATAGGCATTATTAGGTTGAGAAGGGTGTAGTATGGAGGCTAGTGTATTTGCAGAAAATATTTCCAAATTGCAGAACAAAATTTTGACATTCTGCAATATTGCAGAACACTGGAAAAAAGTATTTCGACCACTGGAAGGTGAAATTAGAGTCAGGTGTTTTCAATCAATGGGATGACAATCAGGTGTGAGTGGGCACCCTGTTTTATTTAAAGAACAGGGATCTATCAAAGTCTGATCTTCACAACACATTTGTGGAAGTGTATCATGGCACGAACAAAGGAGATTTCTGAGGACCTAAGAAAACGCGTTGTTGATGTTCATCAGGCTGGAAAAGGTTACAAAACCATCTCTAAAGAGTTTGGACTCCACCAATCCACAGTCAGACAGATTGTGTACAAATGGAGAAAATTCAAGACCATTGTTACCCTCCCCAGGAGTGGGTGACCAACAAAGATCACTCCGAGAGCAAGGCGTGTAATAGTCGGCAAGGTCACAAAGGAACCCAGGGTAACTTCTAAGCAACTGAAGGCCTCTCTCACATTGGCTAATGTTAATGTTCATGAGTCCACCATCAGGAGAACACTGAACAACAATGGTGTGCATGGCAGGGTTGCAAGGAGAAAGCCACTGCTCTCCAAAAAGAACATTGCTGCTCGTCTGCAGTTTGCTAAAGATCACGTGGACAAGCCAGAAGGCTATTGGAAAAACGTTTTGTGGATGGATGAGACCAAAATAGAACTTTTTGGTTTAAATGAGAACGTTATGTTTGGAGAAAGGAAAACACTGCATTCCAGCATAAGAACCTTATCCCATCTGTGAAACATGGTGGTGGTAGTATCATGGTTTAGGCCTGTTTTGCTGCATCTGGGTCAGGACGGCTTGCCATCATTGATGGAACAATGAATTCTGAATTATACCAGTGAATTCTAAAGGAAAATGTCAGGACATCTGTCCATGAACTGAATCTCAAGAGAAGGTGGGTCATGCAGCAAGACAACGACCCTAAGCACACAAGTTGTTCTAGCAAAGAATGGTTAAAGAAGAATAAAGTGAATGTTTTGGAATGGCCAAGTCAAAGTCCTGACCTTAATCCAATAGAAATGTTGTGGAAGGACCTGAAGTGAGCAGCTCATGTGAGGAAACCCACCAGCCTCCCAGAGTTGAAGCTGTTCTGTATGGAGGAATGGGCTAAAATTCCTCCAAGCCAGTGTGCAGGACTGATCAACAGTTACTAGAAGTGTTTAGTTGCAGTTATTGCTGCACAAGGGGTTCGCACCAGATACTGAAAGCAAAGGTTCACATACTATTGTCACTCAC
The DNA here is from genome assembly GCF_027579695.1 of Neoarius graeffei. NCBI lineage: Eukaryota > Metazoa > Chordata > Actinopteri > Siluriformes > Ariidae > Neoarius > Neoarius graeffei. The sequence goes on along the minus strand of NC_083575.1, from coordinate 31,425,916 downwards.
AGATATGTAATATTGGATCATTTTCCTCAATAAATAAATGACCAAGTATAATATTTTTGTCTTGTTTAACTGGGTTCTCTTTATTTACTTTTAGGACTTGCGTGAAAATCTGATGATGTTTTAGGTCATATTTATGCAGAAATATAGAAAATTCTAAAGGGTTCACAAACTTTCAAGCACCACTGTAAACATGGGGAGAACATGAAAACTCCACACAGAAAGGCCACTACCAGCCACTGGGCTTGAACCCAGAACCTTCTTGCTGTGAGGCGACAGTGCTAACCACTGCATCACCATGCTACTGAAGGGCACCCATATAACACTGTTAATAAATTATGATCTAATCTCTAAAGCACCTAAGCTGAATGAAATTCTATTGTGTTAAGAATAACTTAATTCTAACAATTATCTCATTTGCAGCCCCAGTCCACCTGGCAACAAGTCAGGATGAAATATAAAAGTATTCTAACAAGTGGTGTGTATTAATAATTATTTTCTTTAATACTAATACCTCTGGCTGCCTTTCCAGTATTTTGATTGGTGGAGCTGAGGAACAACTTTTTAGCAGAGCGCTAGAATCTTTGCCTAAACTAAAGTCATTCATTCAGCTTTGACAGATCGCTTCATCTGCTCCTGGACAGGTGAACTGTAGTCTTTTCTTGTAGATCTACGTGACATTGTTTGTCATCTATGTTATTTAACCTTTAAATGTGTAAGCTACATTTTGTAGTGATGCATATGACGTAACATTGCTTGTCACACTGTATTGAGTTGACCTAACAAACCGTTGCCTACTGCAGCCAAAGTTAGCAAGAGAAAGCTCAGTGCAGCGCCAGTCAGTCAGCTGAAGTTGTTGCTAGATGTAGTGTTGCTGTAACAGAAACCCAGCTGAGGGAAAATTGTAACAGTTCAATGACATAAGTTAACTGATACACAAATTGGTGTGTTATCCCATAGAGTAGCTGGCTATGTAAAGCTGTAGGCTTATAGTAATGTTACCAAAGTGTCAGTAATTTGTATAATTTGTTGTGATGTGTAGCGGACTACACATTTTGATTAAGGCTACTCATTTAGGCGAGGTCATCAAGTCAGCTTTGGCTACAATTTAGGCTATGGGAGATTGGGAATCATTTGTATCCTCAATAATAATAATAATAATAATAATAATAATAATAATAATAATAATAGTTACCATACCTTGAAATTGCTTGGATTGAAGTAAACTGTTTGTTTAAATTGTGTTGTGTGTTTTGTATATTTTTAAATGCATTGTCCATTACTAGTGGTATATATGGTAATTAATTTAATATATTTACTTTCATGGGTCTAAAACATCTATTTCAGCTAGCCTACAATTTAACAGCCTATAATTCTAAACTATATACCCATCCCAGAGATTTTCACAGTCTTTAATTAATGTTAACTATGACAAATATCTTAAATTCAAGTTTTGACTATGCAAAATGTAATTACAGATATCTAGAATTAGATTTTTGACTAGGCAAAATGACATTGCAGATATCAGTAATGAATATTCAGTCCAGCTAATAAATGTTTGCTTGCCATACATGTATCAGTGGCTTTGCATCTTGACGACAAGCTACTAAAAGAAATTGATAAAATGCTCTTCGATTTGTATGCAAAAATAGGATGCATTATGTGAAGAAAACAGTTGTGAATTTTGATGAAAATGATGGACTTAACTTTTTGGATTTCTGTACTTCAGATAAGTTTAAGTGAACTTGCTAAAGCAATTTTTAGAAACCCTACTTCTGCAATGTAACAATGTTATGTTAAATCTACTAAAAAAATTATATAAGGAACAATTTACACTCACTTTGAGTTGAGATTACTTATGGCCTTTTTAAGTACATTTGCTTAAAAAGGTTTTGTAGATTTAACTCAACTAAAATTTGTCCAGACTACAAGAATAACCCAGAATTATATTTAAGACTACCCAATAACATCAAATTGAGAAGCATGAGCATTTTGAATATTTTGTTTAATATATACTTAATTATTAAGATAATATTACTTAAATATGCCCAAATTCATACTTGGTATCATGAAAAAAATTACGTAGATCTACTTAAATACAAAGCATTACAGACGGTATGGAACCTCGAGGGCACTTTTATTCAGCCACACTTGTAACAAATCCACAAAATTACTGCATTTGTCATTTTATTAAAATACTAGATTGTAAGTGGGCTAATAAAATATTACAGTTCATTGTTGTATTGATATTTTTCATTGTTGCTCATGGTATTTAAATATTTTGTTACTCCATAATCTACTGCTCATGTAGATTAGGCTGGGGGTTGATCTGAATCACCACCCAGTGATCAAGGACTAAAAGTTTTGAAACTGTGAAGGGTGGCAGGTCACATGACCCGAATGAGGAAGCAGACTGCTTAGCTACTCATCTGCACAATACTGTGCAGCCACCATACTGAGTCACATTAATGACTCTGTGTGATGCATGCCACCAAGTGTTACAGATGTCACAACACTCACCAAGATGTAACTGAGCCACTGGTATGGCTGTAGTCACTGATCCCACTACTGTCAATTGACTGCAGTTATGACAGTACCCCCCTTGGGCCTGTTGGAATTAAAGGATGTCAACAATGGTTGCTGTGGCTGTATCTTAGGCTACATCCACACGACAACGGCAACGAGATTTTTTTTTTTAAATATCGCGTCCACATGGGCAATGGATCAGTAAAATATCAGGTACATATGGCAACGCAACGCTTGCTGAAAACGATGCAATACACATGCCACACCTCTACGTGCGCTGTAAGACGGTCCCATCGGAGACACCAGAACAATAGAAGAAGTAGACGCATGCGCATAAACCCCTTCTTCTGTAGTATCAGCCACATAAAGTTTTGATTATTAATCAGTAGCGTAAAACAAAAGATGCGGAAAGAGGAATGAATGGGGGTAGATGGAAGCCGATACGCCAACATTCTGATATCCTCCAGAATTCTTTAATGGTCCGGAATAAATTGAATGCTACACGTTGATGGATTACTTTGTTCTTCTACGCCCTTTTTGAGGAATGTATTGTCGGACTTGAACCAACATCTGAAGAGGTGAGATCGCTCCTTTTTTTTCCCCTATTTTTGCTGGCGGGATTGTTTTTGTTTTTGGAAAGCAGTGAAAATATTTTGTAAGCGCGTTTCATGAACCAAGTTATAGGATTTGTTGACAACTTGCATCGAGTTCGTTACACTTCTACCCGGTGTGAAGCACTGACAGTCATGTGGTTGTGACATCATCGTAAACGAATCCGTTCTACTCATCCAGACGACTTCGCAACGGCGCCGTTGCCAGATTTTTCCACTCTGGAACCCGTTCTCAAAAGATTTCGTTTTGGGGCACCCAAAACACCGGTGCCGTGTGGACGCCAGGCTGAAACGATAAACAATTTTATCAGATTCACCTGAATCCGTTGCCGTGTGGACAGGGCCTTAGGCTTGATCACTGTGTACCTCTCCAGGTTCAACAAGGTCAACATCACCTTTCCTAGGGGTGTGAGTATGGACGACATTTTTGAGTCACAGGGTGTAAGTTTCAGGACCTGATGCACCGAGTGTATGATGTTTATAATATTGCATCACGGTCACTTTGTGAATTTGTTGAATTCAATGAACATGGGATGAACAATACTTGATTATGCTTTTGCATGTACCATACCATATACCAAAAGCATAAAGTATTATTCATTAAGTGTTCATAGGACCATCATTACATTTGTAACTAGCATTTTTATTTTCATGGGAGTACAAATAAGCAGTCAGGGTCGAAGCTCATGAGACAAATAAAGACCACATTCATAATCATGAACGTGGTAAAATGATGCTAAGTGGTGGTTTAAATAAGGCTATTAGAATCTCATCTCATCATCTCTAGCCGCTTTATCCTTCTACAGGGTCACAGGCAAGCTGGAGCCTATCCCAGCTGACTATGGGCGAAAGGCGGGGTACACCCTGGACAAGTCGCCAGGTCATCACAGGGCTGACACATAGACACAGACAACCATTCACACTCACATTCACACCTACGGTCAATTTAGAGTCACCAGTTAACCTAACCTGCATGTCTTTGGACTGTGGGGGAAACCGGAGCACCCGGAGGAAACCCACGCGGACACGGAGAGAACATGCAAACTCCGCACAGAAAGGCCCTCGCCGGCCCCGGGGCTCGAACCCAGGACCTTCTTGCTGTGAGGCGACAGCGCTAACCACTACACCACCATGCTGCCCCGGCTATTAGAATATACTGCATTTAAAAAATACATAAATAGAACCAACTAAATGTATATTAGAAAATACTATGGTCAGGTACAAAAGAAAATAACTGCACAATTGGAATTAAAGCCAAAAAAAAAAAAAAAAAGCTCTAGCTGTAAAATAAATATAGTAAATCCATAGCCTGAAATCTGCATGATAAATTAACTAGGGATTATGTTCTTGAGAAAGTTGTAATAATAAATCTGGTATTAAAACATCTGGAAATGTTCAGGACTCAGGCTTGATATCAACAGGTGATTGTGACCATGATTTGATATAAAATTAGTATCCGGAAAAGGCCTCGTCTTTGACTGATTTTGGACCAAATCATGAATACTTAAATAATGACATGATTTAAATTGGGTGATTTCAATGAGTTTTACCTTATTATTGCCCTGAATTGACTCACTTCCAACTTTTTGGCATGATTTCCAGTTTGGCAACAAATGCATGAGAAGCTTAATGAAATGTTTAAAATGTTCCTCAAAGACAGACAGTAAGGGATTTGGATATTTGACCCTATACGGTGCATAATATCTCATCTCATCTCATTATCTCTAGCCGCTTTATCCTGTTCTACAGGGTCGCAGGCAAGCTGGAGCCTATCCCAGCTGACTACGGGTGAAAGGCGGGGTACACCCTGGACAAGTCGCCAGGTCATCACAGGGCTGACACATAGACACAGACAACCATTCACACTCACATTCACACCTACGCTCAATTTAGAGTCACCAGTTAACCTAACCTGCATGTCTTTGGACTGTGGGGGAAACCGGAGCACCCGGAGGAAACCCACGCGGACACGGGGAGAACATGCAAACTCCACACAGAAAGGCCCTCGCCGGCCACGGGGCTCGAACCCGGACCTTCTTGCTGTGAGCTGACAGCGCTATCCACTACACCACCGTGCCGCCGTGCATAATATCATTAAACAATTCAAGGAATCTGAAGGAAATTCAGCGTACAAAGGGCAAGGACACAAACCTAAGGTGAACATAATCCCTGAGGCCTCAGACGGTGCTGTGTCAAGAACCGTCAGTCATATATAAGCCGCTGTAACCACATGGGCTTGGGAGTACTTTGGCAAACTTTTGTCAAGCACTACAATACCAAGTTATATTCTCAAATGCTGGTTAAAACTTTACTGTACAAAAAGAAAACCTTATGTTACAAAGTTTTAACTGACATTTGTGGATATCCAGAAGTGCTATTGACTTTTCTCTGGGCTTGGAAGCATCTGGGATGGACCATCACACAGTGGAAATGTGTACTCTAGACAGACAAATCATTATTCCAGATCTTTTTTTTTTGTACGAACTGTGCGCTTTGGACCAAAGATGAAAAGGGCCACCCCACACAAAAAGTTCAAAATATAGGGTGTGTGTATGGGGTTGTGTCAGTGCCCTTGGCAAAGGTAACTTGCACTTCTGTGATGGCAGCATTAATGCATAAACGGACACTTAAATTTTGGAGTAACATATACTGCCTTCAAGACATCTTTTCCAGGGATATTTTAACAAGACAATGCAAAAACATGTTCCGCACACATTAGAGGCATGGCTATGGAAGAAGAGGGTACTTGACCCCTCTGTCCCAAATCGAGAACGTGTGGTGAATTTTGAAACAAAAAATATGACAAAGATGACTCCATGCTTTTGCACATCTAAAGACATGTTTGCAGGAAGAATGGGACAAAATAACACCTGAAATGCTTCGTCACATGGTGTCTTCAGTCCCCTGCTGTGAGAAGGAATGGTACCTTTATGAAGTGATAAATACTTTACTGTCCCAACTTTAAACAAAATTATACGGAGAAGAAACACAGCATTTATCAGACAATTGTTGCAAGCAATGTATGTAAAGGGAGCCTGAAGACTCATAGGTAAAAATCAGCTGTTGAAATGATAATGTAATCTGAGAGTTACTGAATTTTAGCGTGGACAGGAAAGTATCTAGAAGTTTTAACCCTAATGTTTAAACTGTGTATGTGTCACTATCAATTTTAGTCAATGCTCAGGGTTACAGTAGATCTGGACCCTATCCTAAAGAATGCTGGCTCTGAGGTGAACTGATGTACCGATACATACTGGATAACTGGAGGGCAAAACTGTGGGTTTAAAATATGCATTACTTTTAGAGTTTTAATATATAACAAAATTAGAATTAGAACTCACAAACTATTGGCATTTATTTAAAACTGGTGTTTTGCTGCTTACATTTATACAATAAATTACACAACTTCTGTCCTGTGATGTACTTGATCAATACAATTGAATTTGTCACATTCGCACTCTCAATATGGTCTCAATTTTACAGTCCATATATAGAATGGAAAATACTTTAAAATCACATTAAAAGCAAAAGCACAGTTTAGACTAAAAGAAGATGGACAAAACAGGAAAGAAAAAGCATGTATGAAAATCAGAAACTAAAAACTGTGCCACAAAAAGCCATTTAATTAAAAAAAAGGGTTTTACCACAGACGATACATTTAAAAGTATAAACTGTACAAAAAGTAGTATATTATTAACAGTGCAAGATATTAAATAGATTACCTCAAAACACAACTCTCAATATACAAATGTATTACAAAGGCAGATGACTCCACATGAGTGCCACCCACCTGCAAATGGGGAAACACTGGAGGTGACTTCAGTATTTTACACATACATATTTTTCATTATAAATAAAGATCTACATCATGGCAAGCCTTTTCCTGGTCAAGAAATGGCAGACAAACCAATTAATTGAGTCGGAACATTTTCAAGGAAACAAAGGTAAAACGCATTGCATAAGAGCATGAGACGTTTTTACAGAGCACCACAATTGATTTAATCTATGAATGCAGGTCATTCATATGCAGGGCATTCATCAAGACATTCTTGTCTTAATAGGGGACAGACAGACAGACAGACAAAAAACTAAGCCACTGTTATTCCTGTCTATAAATGCAGTATTGTTGCCACTTCACAGAAAGGATATAGTCTACATATGGCATGTTTATTGCTCAAAACTTAAAACACATAAAAAGATTGTTGTATGCATTCTGACACCCTATTCCACCCAATTTATCAGGAAAAAAAGTACACTTGAGTGCATTTAGCTTGAAGAGGAAACAGTTGTCAATAGAAAATAGTGCTTCCTGTGGCTCCGTTTTGAATCCTCCGTTTTTGTGCCTCAGGTCTTTACGTCAGGTGACTATTAATCAGAGTTAGTTCTGTCCCATAGTATAGGGGCTTCGCTGGGAGCTGGTTAAGTGCCATGTGCTGTAGGAGGATCTTTCCCGTCACCTGCACTCAAGTGAGAGCCCAGAGTTCTGTGAGGAGCCTGAGACTGTGGGCTCAGCAAGCGTCAACATAACAGCTGCTGTCAGTGAACTCGATGATGGCGAGGAAGCAGAGGAGTACAACGCTGCTGCTACACCTGCTCAGGTCAAAAGTACTCAAGTTTAAAATTTGCTTCACTTTCAAAGTAATGTGATTAGAGATAGAAAATAGTTATAACTTAAATATTTAAGAGATACAAAACATAAGTACATATGACTATACATCAATTTTAATAATAATAATTAATTTTATTTATAAGCGCCTTTCATGACACTCAAGGACACTTTACAAGAATAAAACAAAAAAAAAAAACAGATAAAAACTACACAATATAAAATGGAAAGGGGGGGAATGCAATTTACAGGGAATAAGCTAAACAGCAGATAGAAACTAAACAGCAAAATTTAAAAAAAAAAAAGAGAGAAAAACAATGCAAATTACAAATAGGCTATTTTGAACAGGTGAGTTTTGAGTCTAGATTTGAAAAGAGGACGAGAATCAATATTGCAGATATCAGGTGGGAGGGAGTTCCAGAGTTTGGGAGCAGAGCAGCTGAAAGCTCTGCTCCCCATGGTGCTAAGGCGGGCAGAGGGCACGGTGAGATGAGTGGACGAGGAGGATCTGAGCGAACGGGTGGAAGTTGCGATATGGAGGAGATTTGACAGATTGGGGGGGGGGGGGGGGGGGGGGCAAGATTGTGGATGGCCTTGAATGTATAAAGGAGAATTTTGAAATCAATTCTGTACTTAACTGGGAGCCAGTGGAATCGTTGTAGGACGGGTAATGTGGTGGAATGAGGGAGTTTTGGAGATAATGTGAGCAGCTGCAGGATTACAGCTACAATTTGAGGCTACTGATTACACGATTCCCCTGTTTTAGGAAAGCATAAGAAGGTTTAATGCGGTTATTCTTGTGATTTTGGAGAATGTGCATATATGATATTTGGTGATGTAAGGGGTGGCACCAGCTATATACCTCCTTTCAGTTCAGCAGTTGCTCATCATCAAATAAGGACTGCTGTGAGGTCCAGCCTCATTTCTCTCCCCAATGTCTGTCTCACCTAGCTAGTTTGTGCAAAGTTTTTGATACATTAAAACTTTTAAATCAGCTACTTGCTCCACTGCTTTATAATAACAAATATACTTTATTTGGTGAGTCCACAGGCACACTGCTTTTGAGAGTTTTTGTCAAACTTTTTGCCTGCTGTAGTGAGTTTCTAATTTAGCTTGTGAGTCTCTAAACAAGAGCTTGTGGTCTAGCCAACCTGTCCTCAGTGATGTGGCTTTTCTTACAGAAGAAAAAAAAAACATCACAATGTCTACCCAGTTTACTTTGGATTATCCAAGGTAAGCTTAGATGCCACCTGATGCACTTGTATTTTCTGTGACCTCAATCGCCTGTACTGTTCGAAAGGTATATGTGACATTTGTTGGAATAATGTTCAGACAAGGAACAATGGAACAAGGAGGGAACAAGGAGGGTCCTGTACCCTCCAGATTTATTGAGTTACCCCAGAGGTCTGGTCTCCAGCTATTGGGGACTAAGCAAACATTCTCCTTAGCTCCAGCTGCTGTCACTGGTCACAGTTTACAATGATATGAATATACTCAACCACTGTATAAACAAGCATCACCTTTATAGGATATATAGGCTAGCTTGCCAGCTGCAAAGCACGAGACGGATACTTCCTTATTCATACCGTTTTGCCTTGTAGCTTAAAAGCAGTGGCTCTACCCGTCACTAGGCGTTACCTGCCACTAGGTAGTGGAGTACCCCTACCTGATAAAACCTACAGGAATCACAGTTTTTCACAAGTTATCCCATCAATGGATTTTTTTTTCTTCCCTGATGCCATGGGCATATTCCAGGATGACAATGCCAGGACTCATCAGGCTCAAGTTGTGAAAGAGTGGTTCAAAAATCATAAGGAATCACTTTCACACATGAATTGGCCACCACAGGGCCCTGCCCTTGACTCTATTGAAAGTCTTTGGGATGTGCTGGAGAAGACTTTACAGAATGGTTTGACTATCCTGTCATCAATACAAGATCTTAGTGAAAAATTAATGCAAATCTGGATGGAAATAAATGCTGTGTTGAAGGTTGTTGAAACAATGCCATGGCAAATACAGGCCATAATCAAAGCTAAAGGTAGTCCAGTGAAATATTGTGTGCGACTTTTCTTTGGCCAGGCAGTGTATCAGGAAATGAAAGCTGAATTTCTGACTTTTATCATGTTCATCTTTTGATCTTGAATTCAAATGTCTTCAGTATATAGCAAAAACAAAGGAACTGACCTTACTGTTTCAATATTTTCAGAGGGTACGGACATTTGTTCACAGCATTGTCTATTGTATAGTTCAGAGACTACTGTATACTTGTCTGTATTTATTGTATTTGTTGACATGTCCGTCACTGTGTTATCTTCTTGTCATGGTGTCCCGTGTTAATTATCGCACCATGATTCTGGCAGAACTAAATTTTTTTTTTCCTAACTTTACATCTGTCTGTTATGAGAGGAATGAAAATAAAAGCCTACTTACTGAACTATGGATATCACATAAGCATTTTAGAGAGACGAATTTGAACTTTTCTACCTTATTCCTCAAAATTCTAGAAGAATAACTCCTACCTCAGGAAAATGAACAGTCATACGACTAATATGTACTACCAGAAAATACCCATGGTCTGTTGATGTCATGAGATCACATATTTCAGGCACTTCTAATAAACATCTCATCTCATTATCTCTAGCCGCTTTATCCTGTTCTACAGGGTCGCAGGCAAGCTGGAGCCTATCCCAGCTGACTACGGGCGAAAGGCGGGGTACACCCTGGACAAGTCGCCAGGTCATCGCAGGGCTGACACAGACAACCATTCACACTCACATTCACACCTATGGTCAATTTAGAGTCACCAGTTAACCTAACCTGCATGTCTTTGGACTGTGGGGGAAACCGGAGCACCCGGAGGAAACCCACGTGGACACGGGGAGAACATGCAAACTCCACACAGAAAGGCCCTTGCCGGCCACGGGGCTCGAACCCGGACCTTCTTGCTGTGAGGCGACAGCACTAACCACTACACCACCGTGCTGCCTCTAATAAACATGCCAATTTAAAAAAAAATTTAAGGTTCCTTTAATTTTAATCCTCTGAAATGCAGTCACTATTTCAGACACAGTTCAGACAAATTGGATTAGTAAATACTCATCTCATCTCATTATCTCTAGCCACTTTATCCTTCTACAGGGTCGCAGGCAAGCTGGAGCCTATCCCAGCTGACTACAGGCGAAAGGCAGGGTACACCCTGGACAAGTCGCCAGGTCATCGCAGGGCTGACACAGACAACCATTCACACTCACATTCACACCTACGGTCAATTTAGAGTCACCAGTTAACCTAACCTGCATGTCTTTGGACTGTGGGGGAAACCGGAGCACCCGGAGGAAACCCACGCGGACATGGGGAGAACATGCAAACTCTCCACAGAAAGGCCCTCGCCGGCCACGGGGCTCGAACCCGGACCTTCTTGCTGTGAGGCGACAGCACTAACCACTACACCACCATGCTGCCTCTAATAAACATGCCAATTTAAAAAAAAAATTTAAGGTTCCTTTAATTTTAATCCTCTGAAATGCAGTCACTATTTCAGACACAATTCAGACAAATTGGATTAGTAAATACTCTTTAATTAAATCTAATATTCTGCTCTTTAAAGGGTACCTGCAGTGAAAAATACATTTATTATACATTTTGCACAAATGCATTTTGCCTACTTTATTTTGTCACACTGTGTTGCATAAAACAACATTCTTTTGTATTCCTGCTCACTTTTGTATTAAAATTCTTTTGTATTCCTGCTCACTCAAGTATACCAAAGTGCACCTGGCTATCAACAAATTTACATCACATCCCGGACGCATATTGGTTGACCATGTGCAATAAAACTTGATGTGCTCTTGGACTTTTAATTTTATGATAGCTAAACAGGTGACTGCACTTGTGTACATTATTATATTTAGGACTTGTATCATCAATATCAATCATGTTTAAATGCTGTACCGGTACCCTTTAAACTCACAGTAAGTTATTTTAAAGCCAAATAAACGTGGAAAACTGAAAACTTACTTTCCCGCTCCTTTTTCTTCATACGTTTTCGTCTTCTGTCAATGGAAGCCACTTCAGATTTGAGCAATAGATAGTGATTTCGGATGTCTTGCAATTTCTCCTGAAGGAATGCTATCTTCTCTAGGCTACTCATCTTTTCTAAATCAGCTGCAAAAGCAAGTTTGAAAGAGAAATAAGGCCAAATATTTAAAAGTATTTCACATTCACAATTTGATTACAGAATTCACTAAGCTAAAGGTGGGACTGCATTCAGTTCTTTAAATGGATAACCTTGAACTGTGTAAAATACTCACACATTTGAAAACTCCACTTGTAAGTACGGGAACCTTGGCTGCTGCTATACTGTTCTTTGGGACACAGATGCTCCGAGTCCCCTTGTTTCTGGTATTTATGGGATGGGGGTGTCCGAGCAGAGCCCTTGGGTGGAGTTATGGCCTTCATATCCTGTGTGCTGCTCTTGGACATGAGCGATTTGGCAGTGTTCTCAATGAGACATTGGTCCTCACTGTCACTGCTGTTGGCTAGAGAGTAAGAAATGTTTCTTAAAACTGATTGGGTCAGATGTAAAATTAGTTTTTACATAACTGAATTGGGCACATGATTCCAAATGATTATTATCACCACCTCCCTCTCTGTTGTACATACAGAAGATTATAGGAACTACAAAAAATGTTCTGTTCATCAATATTTACATCAAAATATGCAGCAAATGTAAATAGTTGATTATTTTATTGATGTTACCTATTTTGTGGTTCTTTTTGGTATGCAAGTTCAAGGTCTTGTGACTTTGTTTGTGTTTCTTTGATGCTCCACCTCCCTGGGAGTCTTTAGGCCGCTTCTGATTGGATGATGAGACTAGGTAATGAACCAGCAAGCAAGAGAGAAGCAACAATAAGGTTACATGTTCAATCTTTTTAAGACTTGGAGGGTTTATTGAAGTAGCTTACTGATGTATAATACTGATGGGCAAACTAATATGTTCATTCATTATCCTGGCAAATCCAGAGCCAATCCCAGCAACACTAGATCACCCTGGATGTGTCACCAGTTCATCACAGGGCAACATGCACATGCACACCCCCTCATTCACAACTACATCCAATTTAACATTGCTAATCCACCTACTGGTATGTTTTTGGACAGTGAAACAGGAGAACCTGGAGGAAACCCATGCAAAAATTGGGAGAACTTAAACTCTGCCCAGACTGGAATCTGGACTCAGAATTGAACCCCAGGACCCTGAAGTTGTGTGGCAGCAATGTGAGCAAAAGAAAAATCTGCAAAAATAAAATTCTCATTACCTACCTTTGGATTTCTGCTCACTCTCCTGCTGACTGCTGCTGCTCAAACTCAGGCTACAGCTGCTGTTGCTGGACAGGTTTGCATCAAAAGCTTTGGATGGGGATCCTGACTGCTCTTCCTGAGACAGCATGTGAAACTCACAGCTAACAATATCCATCTCCACTGTACTAGTGTCAGACTCACTGCGCCCACCAACACACTCTTCTATCAAAGGCCCAGCTGGTGAGGATGTGACTGGAGAGCAGGATGCCAGGGCAGAATTCTGAGGAGGTGGTGAGGATGAGTGCATCTCACGTAACACCTCAGCAGACTCTGGTGTGGTGGGTGGTGTGTTGAGGATGGAGTTGCTTCCACTGCTGGGATACTCCTGGTTCTTATCTTGGCTCTCCTGTGACTCCTCAGGTGTTTCACTTTTCTGCTCAGGGTCAGGCTCACTCAGGCCAGGTACCACTGGAGGAGGAGAATTTGCAGCTTCAGTATCTGAATCAGAAAACAATTCTTTCAGAGTCTTCTTAGGCCATTGAGCCTGAATACTGGACCATACATCCTTCTGGCCTTTGGTACGGCAGCCAGGTGTCCTGTCATCCATTCCAGATATCATTTTAGCTCGCTTGTCAGGGATTTCCCAGAATGCCAAAGACTGGCCACCCTTGGCCTTTTCCTTCAGGCCATTGTACTTCTTTGAGGTTGCGTCCTTGGCTTTGTGGTGAATTAGTAACTCTTCTTTGGCCTGGGATTCCATAAGAGGACCACCCTCATCCTCAGAACTGCTACTGGAATGCATGCCTCCATCCCGAGGACTAATGTTTCTCTCTTCCAGCTTCTTAAGTGAACTTTCTGACAGCCAGTCACTCAACTTGCTGCCCCTGGTTTTGCCTTTACGTTGGATTTTGTGTGTACATTCAGTAGTTCCATCAGCTTTTTTTCTCCTGATGCTTGAGGCCTCTCCTTCTGTTACTAACTGTTTATTTGTTTCTGGACTGTACTGGCTGGATGACACCTCTGTGGTACCCATATTCACTGAATCTGTGTCCCTCTCACTAGATGGCTCGCTTTCCCATTGTAGGGCTGTATATAGGCATTCTGGAGAAGCTCTTTTCTGAGGGCTTAGCTGGCCTGCTAGATGGTCACTATTATGGTCACCTTCTTCATACTGCTCATGTTTGCTGTGATCTTTGGAGGTCTCAGGGGCTAACACACACACACACACACACACACACACACACACACACACAAAACTTAAGTAACAGTCAGAGTAGGCTTTTGTCTTCATCAAAGTGGAGCAACAATGGTGGCTCTGTTGTGAAGTGATTTTAAAGGAAATATAGTCGTTCAGGAATCAAGAGCCTAATTTATCAACCATACATATGCATAACCCTCATCATGTGTATGCAGGAACACCTCATGGAAGAAAAGTGTTATATCAAGGTAATTATGAGGAGCTTCCATTCCACTTATACAGTAGATCAGGGGTGTCAAACCTGATCCATAAAGGGCCTTGTGGCTGCAGGTTTTCATTCCAGCCATGCAGCAGCACACCTGACTTGGCTCATTCAATCAACTGAACTGTCTTCACACAGTCAAATACTTGCAGCCACACCCACCCTTGATTAAAGGGTGGGTGTGTCAGTTGATTGAATAAGCCAAATCAGGGTGCTGCTGCATGGCTGGAATGAAAACCTGCAGCCACACGGCCCTTTATGGATCAGGTTTGACACCCCTGCAGTAGATAGTTTTCACATGACGTCACAGAGTCGGGGATTCCCTAGTGGCGGCCATCTTGCGGGTCAAGCTTACCGTACGGGTCACTGAGCACACATTGTAACGCGCGAGTACAAAGTCTTCAAAAGAACCCAAGCAGGCTATTTAAAGCTAGCAATGGTGCACACCTGTTGTATTCACAGCTGTCGTAATAGGTCAGATGATGACGTCAAGCGGAGCTTTTATGGAATTCCCACTGTACGGGAGCACGAAGGCGAGCAAACAAATAAACTCAGCATACAAAGGAGAAATCTATGGCTTGCGAGAATCAACTGCAAGGATTATCAGCCTTCCAAACACAGCAAAGTCTGCTCCGATCATTTTATAAGTGGTAAGTTGTTTAAATAAACAATCAATTGTGTTTAAGTTTGTTTTTGCAAACCAAAACATCGTGTAAACAATCTCTTGAGAATGCCTAACTGGAACCGCTGAGTGTACGTTTACATTGTAATGTACACTTAATATCGCTCGTTTGTCACGTTTCTATTTGACACTTGTCACTTCACTCACGCAAGGGTCATTTTTGAAAAACATTTTAGGTCTATTCTGTATGCAGGGATGCAAACAGCGCGCCTTTTGGTGGATGCCGCCTTTTTCACGGCTGAATCGCGCAAAGCCGATTTTTTTTTTTGGGGGGGCGTTGGAGTGTCTGATTATAATTTCAAAGTAAATTCTGTATTAAAATTACTAAATAAGCAAATCCGTTACAGTCCATGAAACATAGGAAGTATAAGGATGAGAAAAAAAAACAGTGAATCAGAAAGCTGCGCACATTTGCGCAGCTTCGCGCAAATGTGCGCAGCTTTCCGATGCAAAGTAATATTGCACAGTATTCATAATAGTCTTAAATCAACTCGATATTATACACACATATATTTATATGCAGTGCTGAGAGCTCTAAAATTCCAATGTTTACATACCTTGGCTATAATTAGGACACGACTGTCACTTGTTTTTATATGGTGGACTTCACGGACCCAGCCACAGACAAAATAATTGTATGACTCCAGCGACTTGTATGCTTTGAGGTCGTCAAGTGTGTAGGCACTTTTACTATTCACGAAATAGTTCACAATATCAGGGTACGATATGGATGGCAGCCCTGCATGGTCACTTGAAAATGCATCTTTGTCCACTTCGTAGGGGTCAATTCCCCCAATCAAGGCCAGTTTGGCTGCATACCGTTGTCGTGAGATGTCGTCCAATGTATCCATATACTTCCGTTTGCTTGATTTTGCCAACATTGATCTTTATTTTAGAAAACTGACTATATAACTTTGTAAATTCATCCGAGATAACGTAGCCAGTAATGGCGATGGTCCTTTGTTTGCCCCACAATATGGTGGCTGGAGGGCGTTCCCCGGAATGCCGTGACGTCAGTGAAAACTATCTATTGTCAATTATATCGGCATAAGTGAGAGTAATTACTGATTTCAGTATTCACAAGATACTGTATGGACAGATGACACAGACAGGATGTAAAGTAAAATTGTATGTAAGGCACGTTTAAAGATCGACTGGGATTATGTCTTGTTTGAAAATTTGGCTCATGCAGCTTTGCTGAGGGAATATGTTTGTAAGTACCACTGGAAACTCAGTGCTGAGAATAAGGAGAGAATCTTCAATTGATTGTTTGTACAGTGCAGTTTTAATTATGGGTACTGTAGATGTCAAACAGAAATTGGAGACCATACTGGGATTTCTCAACCAACTAGGAGTTGAATAATGATAGGTCATATCTTCATTCATAGCGCTCACACTGTGATACATTACATTTCCAAAAGCAGCAGCGGAAAAGAGCAAAATGATGAATTTTCATGCCATTGGAGAGTTTCTAAATGTAATTGGGGAAATACAATGCACAAACATACTCATTTTTTTGTATTTATTTATTAGACAAAACTCAAAATTCGAAAATAACCAGTTTTGCTTTGTGCTACTTTATGCTATTTCATACAACAGTATTTATACTGTCACTGAAGCCTGTAATGACATTTTTAGACCTTTTGACATGCTTTACTGTGGTGCTTAAAAGTTTGTGAACCCTTTAGAATTTTCTATATTTCTGCATAAATATGACCTAAAACATCAGATTTTCACACAAGTCCTAAAAGTAGATAAAGAGAACCCAGTTAAACAAATGAGACAAAAATATTATACTTGGTCATTTATTTATTGAGGAAAATGATATTACACATCTGTGTATCCAATATTACACATCTGTGAGTGACAAAAATATGTGAACCTCTAGGATTAGCAGTTCATTTGAAGGTGAAATTAGAGTCAGGTGTTTTCAATCAATGGGATGACAATCAGGTGTGAGTGGGCACCCTGTTTTATTTAAAGAACAGGGATCTATCAAAGTCTGATCTTCACAACACGTTTGTGGAAGTGTATCATGGCACGCACAAAGGAGATTTCTGAGGACCTCAGAAAAAGCGTTGTTGATGCTCATCAGGCTGGAAAAGGTTATAAAACAATCTCTAAAGAGTTTGGACTTCACCAATCCACAGTCAGACAGATAGTGTACAAATGGAGAAAATTCAAGACCATTGTTACCCTCCCCAGGAGAGGTCAACCAACACTGCTCTCCAAAAAGAACATTGCTGCTCATCTGCAGTTTGCTAAAGATCACATGGACAAGCCAGAAGGCTATTGGAAAAATCTTTTGTGGACGGATGAGAACAAAATAGAACTTTCTGGTTTAAATGAGAAGCATTATGTTTGGAGAAAGGAAAAAACACTGCATTCCAGCATAAGAACCTTATCCCATCTGTGAAGCATGGTGGCAGTAGTATCATGGTTTGGGCCTGTTTTGCTGCATCTGGGCCAGGACGGCTTGCCATCATTGATGGAACAATGAATTCTGAATTATACCAGCGAATTCTAAAGGAAAATGTCAGGACATCTGTCCATGAACTGAATCTCAAGAGGAGGTGGGTCATGTAGCAAGACAACGACCCTAAGCACACAAGTTGTTCTACCAAATAATGGTTAAAAAAGAATAAAAAGTTAATGTTTTGGAATGGCCAAGTCAAAGTCCTGACCTTAATCCAATCGAAATGTTGTGGAAGGACCTGAAGTGAGCAGTTCATGTGAGGAAACCCACCAACATCCCAGAGTTGAAGCTGTTCTGTATGGAGGAATGGGCTAAAATTCCTCCAAGCTGACGTGCAGGACTGATCAACAGTTACCGGAAATGTTTAGTTGGAGTTATTGCTGCACAAGGGGGTCACACCAGATACTGAAAGCAAAGGTTCACATACTTTTGCCACTCACATATGTAATATTGGATCATTTTCCTCAATAAATAAATGACCAAGTATAATATTTTTGTCTCATCTGTTTAAGTGGGTTCTCCTTATCTACTTTTAGGACTTGTGTGAAAATCTGATGATGTTTTAGGTCATATTTAAGCAGAAATATAGAAAATTCTAAAGGGTTCACAAACTTTCAAGCACCACTGTATATTATCCATAACAAGCAGCACCATGAGCAGGCTACTGTGATTTTTAAAGGGAAGTCGTTGACCATACATAGCGACTTGGAAGCTTTTTTTTTAAAAAATATAAATCAATGTGGCAGTGCATTAGCACATCATTTTTGAATGTGTGAAGATTCATCACTGGTCATTATACGGCTTTGCATACGTACAGTGGTATGCAAAAGTTTAGGCACCCCTGGTCAAAATTACTGTTACTGTGAACAGTTAAGCAAGTTGAAGATGAAATTAACTCCAAAAGGCATAAAGTTAAAGATGAAACACACTTTTCAACATTTTAAGCAATATCGGTGTATTATTTTGGTTTTGTACAATTTTAGAGTGAAAAAAGGAAAGGAGTAACTTGCAAAAGTATGGGAACCCTAGGAGATTTGAGCATTCAGATCACTTTGACCAAGGTCTCAGACCTTAATTAGTTTGTTAGGGTTATGGCTTGTTCACATTCATCATTACGAAAGGCCAGGTGATGCAAATTTCAAAAGCTTTATAAATACCCAGGCTGCTCTAACCTAGTCCCGAAAATCAGCAGCCATGGGTTCTTCTAAGCAGCTTCTTACCACCCTGAAAATGAAAATGGTTGAGGCCCACAAAGCAGAAGGCTATAAGAAGATAGCAAAACATTTTCAGGTTGCCATTTCCTCAGTTCGAAATGTAATTAAGAAATTGCAGTTAACAGGAACAGTGGAGGTCAAGATAAGGTCTGGAAGACCAGGAAAAATTTCAGAGAGAGCTGCTCATAGGATTGCTAGAAAGGCAAATCAGAACCCCTGCTACTGCAAAAGACCTTCAGGAAGATTTAGCAGACTCTGGAGTTGTGGTACATTGTTCTACTGTTCAGCGACACTTGCACAAATATGGCCTTCATGGAAGAGTCATCAGAAGAAAACCTCACCTGTGTCCTCACCACAAAATTTAGCGTTAGAAGTTTGCAAAAGAACATCTAAACAAGCCTGATGCATTTTGGAAACAAGTCCTGTGGACCGATGAGGTTAAAATGGAACTCTTTGGCAGTAACAAGCAAAAGTATGTTTGGAGAAAAAAAAGGGCACAGAATTTCATGAAAAGAACACCTCTCCAACCATTAAGCATGGGGGTGGATCAATCATGCTTTGGGGTTGTGTTGCAGCCAATGGCACGGGGAACATTTCATGGGTAGATGGAAGAATGGATTCAATGAAATTCCAGCAAATTCTGGAAGCAAACATAACCCCATCTGTAAAAAAAAAAAAAAAAAAAGCTGAAGCTGAAAAGAGGATGGCTTCTACAAATGGATAATGATCCTAAACACACCTCAAAATCCACAACAGACTACCTCAAGATGTGCAAGCTGAAGGTTTTACACCATGGCCCTCACAGTCCCCTAATCTGAACATCATTGAAAATCTGTGGATAGACTTCAAAAGAGCAGTGCATGCAAGACGGCCCAGGAATCTCTCAGAACTGGAAGACTTTTGCAAGGAAGAATGAATGAAAATTCCTCAAACAAGAATTGAAAGACTCTTGGCTGGCTACAAAAAAACATTTACAAGCTGCTATTACTTGTCAAAGGGGGTGCTACTAGGTACTAACCATGCAGGGTGCCCAAACTTTTGCTTCAGGCCCTTTTCCTTTGTTGCCATTTTGAAAATGTAAAAGATGAAAATAAAAAATTGTTTTTGCTTAAAATATAAAGGGAATGAGTCATCTCACTTTATGGCTTTTGGAGATCATTTCATCTTCAACTTGCTTAACTGTTCACAGTAACAGTAATTTTGACCAGGGGTGCTCAAACTTTTGCATACCACTGTATGTGTGATGTACTAATTTTCTTGTGCATATGGGCAGCTCAAATTTAGAACTTGCTCCACACATGCTTTGATAAATGAGACCCCAGTTATATCAGTTTAGTTTTTAGCAACTATGATGAGAAACATTAGGAACACTGAGTAGGCAAAATTGTTGTTAAGTAGTGCACTGGTGGGTGCACTACTTAGTAAGTAAACAGCTCTTCCAATTGTTTTTATTTTTCCAGTATGAAGAAACCACTGTCCACCCTCTTATTTTCTTTTGGCCTGTGCTTCCAAGGTTTGCAAATTCACAGCCTTAAACACAAATGGGTACAGTGGCATCCAGAATTATGGCAATTTATAATAAAAATTGAGCAAAACCACATGAATTATTGTATGAAATGAAAAGGAAGGAATGATTTACATTTAATTTGGTATTTGTGGAAAATCTTAATTGTGTGTGCCTGTGTGTAAAATTGCGCACAAGTCGTCTAACTAATGTAAACTTCGATTGACTGACTTCAAATAATATAATTTGCAGGGATTACTGCACTTTTATATATGGATTATACTACCAAGCTTAAATTGCTTATTTATTGACATTTACGAATGTTGAGTGCATTCGTCGTTGGCTACAGGAGCTATGGAATACTTCTAGAGCAGGCTAATTTTTTCTGTTTTGCCGATTGTTTTCGTGATTAGAATACTCTGTTTATCTGCTGCTTGTATCTGTTGAATACTCCGCGTTTATCTGTTGCTTGTTAGGCACGTGCTACTCCATTACCTTGTGTTTACATTTGCTTAGCTACTAGATGGGATTCACCCATCAGTTTCAGGCTACATCCACACGACAACGGCAACGAGATGTTATTTAAAAAAATATCGCGTCCAAATGGGCAACGATCAGTAAAATATCAGGTCCATATGGCAACGCAACGCTTACTGAAAACGATGCAATACACATGCCACACCTCTAGGGGCGCTGTAAGACGGTCCCTTCGGAGACACCAGAACAATAGAAGTAAGGACGCATGCGCATAAACTATTATGCGCGAGACTTCATATTAGCCACAAAGTCAGAAAAATCTGTTTGTAAAATTACATTATAATGACCAAATACAATGAAAAGTATTTTTCCAGTCTCACCTGTGAAAGGTAATCCCATGTGATCTCGTTTGGACGGTAAATCTGTTGGTACAGTTAAACGCAGCACATGAATGAGGCATCTTTATTCTCCGCTTTGACCCATCCAATATGGCAGCGAGGATGACGTATGATTCTACGCGGAAGGCAGCGTCTTTAATGGTCCGGAATAAATTGAATGCTACATGTTGATGGATTAATTTGTTCTTCTACTCCCTTTTTGAGGAATGTAATGTAGGACTTAAACCAACATCTGAAGAGGTGAGATCGCTCCTTTTTTTTCCCCTATTTTTGCTGGCAGGATTGACTCTGCCCTAAGGGCTATTCTCTCTCTCTCTCTCTCACTTTGCACCATTACACAAATATTTACAGTGAAAATATTTTGTAAGCGCATTTCATGAACCAAGTTATAGGATTTGTTGACAACTCGCATCGAGTTCGTTACACTTCTACCCGGCGTGAAGCACTCAGTCATGTGGTTGTGACGTCATCGTAAACAAATCCGTTCTACTCATCCAGACAACTTCGCAATGGCAACGTTGCCAGATCTTTCCACTCTGGAACCTGTTCTCAAAAGATTGCGTTTTGGGGCACCCAAAACGCCGGTGCCGTGTGGACGCCAGGCCGAAACGATAAACAATTGTATCGGATTCACCTGAATCCATTGCCGTGTGGACAGGGCCTCAATTGCGCAAGTGATCAGCTGTTTTTCATTTGCTAATTAGCAGGGCTTTTAGTGTGATTTTGAGTGATGCTCCTTCCCAAAATCTCTCCTCCTCTCCTACCACTGCCATAACCTGTTCATTATTACCCCTTTTCCACCAAATCAGTTCCAGGGCTGGTTCAGAGCCAGTGCTGGTTCACAACTCGTTCAACTTGCGAGCCAGCTGAGAACCAGTTTGCTTTTCCATAGCTCGCGGTGCTAAGCGGAGCCACGTCATTACGTCGCTGTATATGTCAGTTACGGCGCTACGTTTACATAAACCTTGGTGCGAATATCAAAGCAAAAACAACACGGAAGAAGCAGCAGCGGCAACAACAACAATAATGGATGACTTCGCGTTTGTACAGCTGCTGCTTCTCGTCGCTTAAAAATGGCGATCTTTCACAGTCTTGTTATTGTTGTTGGTCTTAACAACTCCGCCCCCCCCCGCTGACGTAAGCGGTTCTTTCCTCTGGCCCAGCAGAGAGTTGGTGCTAGCCTGGAACCAGTTTTTCTGGTCCCAGAGCCAGTTCTTTGTCAGTGGAAACAGAAAACCCAGTTCCAAACTAAGCACTGGCCCCGAACCAGCCCTGGAACTGCTTTGGTGGAAAAGGGGCATACGTGTGTCTACCCCATTCCTGTTTGTGCTCTTACCCACCGAAGGTGCTTCCATCGCTATAGCCTCCTATATAGGTTGGAGTGATGCCTCTCCAACCAGTGGCAGAACAACTGCACACAAGGCCCTGGGGCAAAACACCAATCAGGGGCCCCCCCACACACACGGCGAAATTGCTTTTTATATCTAACAAAAAGCAGTTTTTAAGAACGTAGCCTTTGGACCTAGCCATGACGAAATTGCAAACAAACAGAAGGCCTGCGGCATATAATCAGGCTATATTAGAACAGAATTTGCACAAAGTTTTTTTTTATTATTATTTTTTTTTTAAATTTTTTTAAAAGGTCTACATAGCCTGTATTTTCCATTCATTTTTTATTATGTTCCAAATAGACACTAAACAACAACAACAAAAAAAATCCAGCAATCGTGAATGATACACCCTCATTGTGTAAACACGTCTTCAACTACAAAGCTGACACGGAAACCTGCGTTCGTCATTAAAAAGGCATTCGTCAACTATTTGAGGGATGTTAAGCGCTCTTACTCGCTCATGCTCAATTGATAAAATGGCCACTCCACAGAGTCTCTCTTGACCCATTGCGCTCCTGAGATAATTTATCAATTTACTTTGGAGAAAGAGAGCTCTGCTGTTGCAACTGAAATGGGGAGAGTGAGAAAAAGCAAGAAGGCCGTGCACACCTCACTAAATGTAGAAGTTACTGCTGGATGATCTACTACCAGCAACCTGGCCAGGCTAAGCACAGATGTGTGTCTCGCTATCTGCTCCTTGAAACAAGCCCTAAATGACACTAGTTGACCAGGAAAGCTGGAGTCAATATCCCGACTATAGGGATCACACAGTCGACGGGCCACTTCGTATGGCTCCTCGTCCTTGGCATGCTGGAGCGCATTTGGATGAATAGCCTCAAACAAATGAGCAGTCCGATTTAAACTGACAAACCTTTGTGACAGCTGCTGAATGATTACATCAAGGCATGCATAGAACACATTCACCCGAAAATAATGTTCTGCATCGGAAAGCCGACTGTCTTCGTTAAGGTGATCAAAGTGGCGCTTCACTTTTTTCAACCTGGTGGCTACAAATTGCGTTTGACTGCCCCATTTCACAGCCAATGCCAGAGTGGAAGCCTTTGCCTCATCAAACTGCTCCCTGTACTCCTGTAGAGTTCATACAGCATTCTGCAATAATGCAGACGTTTTGAGGAGATCAATGGTCTTCTCCTGCAGTAACTGAAATGGCATTAGTGCACTCCAAAATCTTTGTCTGAAGGCTGATTAAAAATATGAACTGAAATTTAGTAATGGCCTTTTTAAGTGCATCTGCCTCATCTCGTTCATTCGTTTTCTCGCTTGTAAGTGAGAGCTTTAATGAGGTCTCCATATCTGTACTTTAACGCAACAAGCACATTGTAGTGGGAGGACCAGCGGGTTGGGCAGAGGCGTTTCAAAGTTATGTCCCTGCTCTCTGGGCTCAATAAGTAGGCAAGTAATGCCCATCTCTTAACACTGTTGGCAACCACATCATAAAACTGTCTAATCTCTGGGATAGTTTTGACAGAATCATTCAGTACCAAATTCAGACAATGAGCCGCACAGTGCACGTACAAAGCAAGGGGCTCCCGCTCTGCTATTCTCGCTTGAACACCAGAATAAATTCCGCTCATGCTCGCTGCACCGTCATAACCCTGTCCACGGCATCTGGAGAGATCTAAGCCATTCCCTTCAATACAGCTAATAATTTGGCCCTCCAGTTCAGAAGCGGATGCGTTCACAGTTATCTTGAATCCAAGAAAAGCCTCAACTATCCTGATTTCACAGGGGTTTATTTATTTATTTTTTAACCATGATAAGAATGTGTAGCAAAAATGAGAGATATATAGGTCAACTAGTCTGTAATCATGTGAAAACTTGTAGGTTTCAAGGAATTTCCAATGAAATCACGTAAGGCACATTTATTGGGAGGGCCTAAATGTCAAAGGGTGGGGCCCTGTACGGCTATGGTGAGGGCCCAAGGCCCAGGGGCAATGGCCCCACCCACCCCCCTTTAGCTCTGCCCTGGTCTCCAACCTCATCTACCCTTCAGCTACCTCCACTGACACCTTCTGGATCACTGCTGGATTATGGAACTGCCAGTCTGCCACATGGAAGGCTGACTTCATCTCTGCCTACACCTCCTTTTTGTCCCTCCACACCCTTGCACTGACTGAGACCTGGATTTCACCCGACAACACCTGCAGCCCTCTCCACCTTCTTCTCTCACACCCCTTGACTGTCTGGTCATTGAGGTGGTGGTACTGGTTTGTCAATCTCTCAGTTGTGGAAGTTTTCACCTCTTCCACACTCTCACCTCTCCATCTCCTCCTTTGAATTTCACTTTGATTCAGTCTCCTCTCTTGTTAACCTGCTTGTCATTGTTGTTCATCACCCACCAGGCCTTGTGTGATGGTTCTCTGATGAACTGGACATCCTACTCCGCTCCTTCCCAGATGATAGCACCCCACTGATGCTCCTGGGGCCTGGGAGACTTCAATCTTCACCTAGAAGCCTCCCACTCTGCTACCTTCCTTCCATTACTCCACTCTTTTGATCTCTCCCTGCTGCACTCATCTCCAACCCATAAAACTGGCAACCTTTTAGACCTGGTCTTCCTCAGAAACTGCTCTGCCTCAGATCCCACAGAAACCCCTCTCCATCTGTCTGACCACCACTTCATTTCATTCTCCCTCCCTCTTCCTCTCCACCCCTTCTACCCCCACTGTTACAGTTCGTCATAACCTCCGCGCCCTCTCTTCCTCCTCTCTTGCCCTTTAGGTCACTGCTTCCCTCCCTCCTTTGAATATTTCTCCAATCTTCCCACTGAATCTGCTGCATCTTCTCTGCCCTCCTCTCTCTCATCACTTAACACTCTTGTTTCACTCTCCTCTTGTTTCCAGGCCAGCAAGGTTTTCCCTTCCTAGTCCCTGAATGTCCAAAACACTTTGCTTCAACATAAGCAGCCTATGAGCAATGGAGAGGAAGTGAAGAAAATCCAGAGCCCCAGCTGACCTGTCTCACTATCAGGAGGGACTGTCTGAGTTCACAGCTTCACTCATCAGCTAAAATCAAGTTTTATCATTCCAAAATTCATAACTCCATCTCTAACCCTTGTCAACTGTTTTCTATTTTCTCTTCTCTCCACCAGCTGCATCTCAGTCCTCCATCACTGCAGAGGATTTTGCAGTCTTCTTTGAGGAAAAGACTGTGGCCATCTGCAACTCTTTCACCAACCCTGCCTCCCTCTCCCACCCCCTCCCTGTCTCCTCCCCCTTGATCTCCACTCCCCCCCTCTTTCCACTTCTGATGTCTCCCAGCTCCTGCTTTCTTACCATCCTACCACCTGTGCCCTTGATCCAATCTCCATCTCTTCTCCAGACTATCACTCCCAACATCCTCCCATTTATCACCTCCCTTGTCAACTCCTCCTTGTCCTCTGGATACTTTCCCTCCACCTTCAAATGGGCCCACATCACCAGTCTGCTGAAAAAACTCACCTTAGACTCCTTTGTCATCCAGAACTACCGCCTGGTTTCTCTTCTCTCCTTCCTATCAAAGATGCTTGAACATGCTGTTGCTAACCAACACTCCTCTTTTTTTCTCTCAGAACAACCTCCTGGATCCTCACCAAGTTTGGCTTCTGAGCCAGACACTCAACCAAGACTGTGCTTCTCTCCATCAGTGAGGCACTTTATGCAGCATGTCCCACTTCCCTTTGCTCTGTCCTGATCCTCTTAGACCTTTCTGCTGCATTTGACACTGTTGATCACCCCATCCTCCTGTCATCCCCATCAGCTCTGGAGATCTGCAGGACAGCCCTGGATTGGTTCAAGCCCTACCTCTCCAGTTGTTCCTTCCAGGTTAGCTGGTCTGGTACTGTATCAGCACTACACCCACTTATCACTGATGTCCCTCAAGGTTCAGTCCATGGTCCGCTTCTCGTCTCCCTCTACACCCAGTCTCTCAGCACAATCATCTCTGCTTATGGTCTATCCTACCACTGCTATGCTGATGACACTCAATTGTTTCTCCATTTTCCTCCTTATAGCACACAGGTCTCTGCTTGCCTGCATGACATCCAGAGCTGGATAGACAACCATCACCTGAAGCTCAACCCAGGCGAGATGGAGGTGACCTACATTCCCACTCCATCCTCTCTAGCCCTGAACTTTGTCATCCCTCTGGGGGACATCTCTGTGTCACCTTGACCCAGTGTGAATAACCTAGGGGTGGTGTTTGATGACACACTCTCCTCCTCAGCAAACATCGCTGCAGTGACCCAGACATGTAGAGTTCTCCTCTATAACATTTGAAGGATTCGCTTCTTCCTCACCACCCACTCTACTCAGCTCCAGGTCCAAATGCTGAGCCTCTCCCACTTGGACGACTGCAACTCTCTCCTTGCTGCCCTTCCAGCATCTGCCATCAGACCCCTGCAGCCCACCTGGTCTACAACCTCCCTCATTCCTCCCACGTTACCCCTCTGCTTGCTGCCCTTCACTGGCTACCTGTTGCAGTTCACATCAAATTTAAGACATTGGCGCTAGCTTACCAGGCAGTCAAGGGGTCCAGCATACCTCCAGAAGCTGATCAAATCCTACATGCCAGCCAGATCCATACACTTTGCTACCATTGGTCGTCTGGCACCTCCTTTCCTCCACTCCTACTCAGCTCCCTCAAGACAGCTGTCTGTCCTGGCTCTCCATTGATTGAATGACCAATCTCCATTGATGTCAGAACTGCGGATTCCCTGACCACCTTCAAGTGCAGACTGAAGACCCACCTCTTCAGGATGCACCTCTCCTCTGCTTCCTTGTCCACTGTGTAATTGCCTAGCGGTCTTGATCAACCCAGGCTGCGTACTGTCTAGCCTGGAGTTAGCTGTTGGAGGGTCCCCCTATATTTAGTTGTACTCTGTCAGCTCATTTGTATGGTTGAATTGTTTTGTTTTCCTTGGCTGGTTGCTGATTGTTAGTACTTCAGCAGAATATTACACATAGTGTTATTCTGTCACTTGTTCAGTTGGCACTAGAACTTTCTTTTCCAGAAATTCAGCACTTCTTGGACCTAACTTTTGCACTTGTAGTACATCACTCTGGATAAGAGCATCTGCTAAATGCCATGTAAAGTAATGTAATGTAATGTAATGTAATGTTTACAACATTTAGCAGATGTCCTTATCCAAGTAACTTATTTCTGCTTTGTAGTCTCTATCAAACAGATATCATGCTTGTTTACGAGGTCAGGCATGGAGAATACTATTGAGAAAATTTTGTGAAACCAGTTGTGTTGTATTATTCACATTATTTAAAGGATATGAAAAATAAAGTACAACCCCGATTCCAAAAAAGTTGGGACAAAGTACAAATTGTAAATAAAAATGGAATGCAATGATGTGGAAGTTTCAAAATTCCATATTTTATTCAGAATAGAACATAGATGATATATCAAATGTTTAAACTGAGTTCATTTAAATAGAAAAATTAGGTGATTTTAAATTTCATGACAACAACACATCTCAAAAAAGTTGGGACAAGGCCATGTTTACCACTGTGAGACATCCCCTTTTCTCTTTACAACAGTCTGTAAATGTCTGGGGACTGAGGAGACAAGTTGCTCAAGTTTAGGGATAGGAATGTTAACCCATTCTTGTCTAATGTAGGATTCTAGTTGCTCAAATGTCTTAGGTCTTTTTTGGCGTATCTTCTGTTTTATGATGCGCCAAATGTTTTCTATGGGTGAAAGATCTGGACTGCAGCCTGGCCAGTTCAGTACCCGGACCCTTCTTCTACGCAGCCATGATGCTGTAATTGATGCAGTATGTGGGTTGGCATTGTCATGTTGGAAAATGCAAGGTCTTCCCTGAAAGAGATGTCATCTGGATGGGAGCATATGTTGCTATAGAACCTGGATATACCTTTCAGCATTGATGGTGTCTTTCCAGATGTGTAAGCTGCCCATGCCACACGCACTAATGCAACCCCATACCATCAGAGATGCAGGCTTCTGAACTGAGTGCTCATAACAACTTGGGTCGTCCTTCTCCTCTTTAGTCCGAATGACACGGCGTCCCTGATTTCCATAAAGAACTTCAAATTTTGATTCGTCTGACCACAGAACAGTTTTCCACTTTGCCACAGTCCATTTTACCGTAAATGAGTCTTGGCCCAGAGAAGACGTCTGAGCTTCTGGATCATGGTTAGATACGGCTTCTTCTTTGATCTATAGAGTTTTAGCTGGCAACGGCGGATGGCACGGTGAATTGTGTTCACAGATAATGTTCTCTGGAAATATTCCTGAGCCCATTTTGTGATTTCCAATACAGAAGCATGCCTGTATGTGATGCACTGCCGTCTAAGGGCCCGAAGATCACGGGCACCCAGTATGGTTTTCCAGCCTTGACCCTTACACACAGCGATTCTTCCAGATCCTCTGAATCTTTTAATAATATTATGCACTGTAGATGATGATATGTTCAAACTCTTTGCAATTTTACACTGTCAAACTCCTTTCTGATATTGATCCACTATTTGTCGGCGCAGAATTAGGGGGATTGGTGATCCTCTTCCCATCTTTACTTCTGAGAGCTGCTGCCACTCCAAGATGCTCTTTTTATACCCAGTCATGTTAATGACCTATTGCCAATTGACCTAATGAGTTGCAATTTGGTCCTCCAGCTGTTCCTTTTTTGTACCTTTAACTTTTCCAGCCTTTTATTGCCCCTGTCCCAACTTTGAGATGTGTTGCTGTCATGACATTCAAATGAGCCAATATTTGGCATGAAATTTCAAAATGTCTCACTTTCGACATTTGATATGTTGTCTATGTTCTATTGTGAATACAATATCAGTTTTTGAGATTTGTAAATTATTGCATTCCATTTTTATTTACAATTTGTACTTTGTCCCAACTTTTTTGGAATCCAGGTTGTAAGCCAACACAAACCCACAAATTAAGACAAATAAAACTAGCCATTCAATTATGACAAAAGAAATGCCACAGTATAAACATAGAGCTGGGCATGGCTGTACATAACCATATAAACAAAAGCCTCAGCTGACAGAAGACTTAGCTTACGTCACACTTACGTTTAAAATGTTTAACATGTGTGAGCGGACCATTTACACGGGTCTCCAACCTTATCAGACCTTGTTAGTACCAGGGTTAAAATAGTTAATGAAAATCAAGACTAAAAATAAAACTAGCAGTGAAAAAATTGTCTATTGGGGGGAAAAAACCCTAAATGAGCAATGCAACACACTAAAATGAAATAAAATTGCAGATAAATTCAGACATTTGTGGGATACAGCTAAAACTGGGGGGGGGGGGATCCCACAAAGTTGAAGTTCACCTGAGAAGCATGTAAAAGTTCCAAGGGACCTAGAGAGCAGGAGACTGCTAACGTAAGCTCAGTCAGACAGCTGCACAACATCAATACCCCCACAAACAGAAAACCTCACCTCAGTGCTTTGCACAGGACAGTACAATGTGCTACCACACAAGAGCATTACAAGCATGAGGAGGTAATGGTTCAGATGTTCATTGACACTAGGCTTTCCATAAGACTGTGCAACAATACTTCATTCAAGTATTTCTACTGATTGTTTTAATACAGGTTTAAAACTCCAAGGTCTGCTCAAGTTAATAGCCTAATGGGGAGAAAAATGAAAACAGCCACCAACAAACTGAGATATTGTCATGGAGACTAGAAGATTGACTTTGTGTGTTGATGGATTGCGCAAACGAGGACTAACAGCAGCATTTCTTAGAGTATCTGGTTGCTTCTACCACCCTCCCACCAGCAAGGCACAGCACACATTGTTCAATTTGCATCGTTTATCCACACGCTGGTGAGTCGATTACTTGCTGCATCAACCTAATATTGGAAAGATGGGACATCGGGGCAACATTTAAAGACCATTTAAAGTTTTGCTTTTGATTTACCTCCGGGTGTTAATTACCAGACTCTACTGTGAGTTGAGCAAATTAATAACTCATGGTGTACAAGAATAAGATGGCTTTGCCCAATATAGGACATGGGACCTTTAACAGTGGTTCTGTAAATCATATTTGAGATCATGCATACTTTCTTCCTACCATTTTCAGCTTCTATAAATCAAGATTTTCCTCATAATACCTGAAAAACTAAAACATGGAAAAAAAACCCCTAAATTAAAACTAGTCAATTCCTCAAAATAAAAATAAAACTATTATATATTTGTAAAACTAACTAAAACTAAACTGAAAAAAAAAATTAAATACTAAAAATTAATGAAAATTCCAAAACTATAACAACTCCGGTTAGTATAGTTTGTTATAGTTAGTACAGGGGAAAAAAAAAAAAAAAACAACAAAACTCAGTGTTGTTATTCTACCTAGGGAAAGCATTATGTAAAATGCTTTAGGATTTTATTTTACATTACAAAACAAAAAAACAAACAAAAACCTAATTTTGTAATGGGTGCCGATAGGTTAGAAAACAGTTTTTGTAGAATAAAATGCACAAAAATGTTTAAAACTATACAAATGTCAAAAATATCACTTACTGCAAGTGACATTTTTGCTTATTTTCATGAAGCATGCCAATAATTCTGGATGGCACAAAGCAAGACGAAGGACTACCAGAAACAAACTTGTTTATCACATCTATTGTCCTTTTACATTCAAGTAAATTGACTTCCTTGCTAGGACATATTTATTCCTGTTGAGCCTGACCAACTGATCACAATGCCAGGTTTTCACAGTGATGCTAATACAAACAAATGTAGGTGACTGAAACAGAGAAAGATTACATAAAGCATGTAGTGTAAATGATGACCAGTATCTCAGAAATTACCTGGAAGGCCATTGAGATTGGAGGTGATCTTGAGGGCTTTAACAGGACTCCTCTGGCCACCTGCGTCTTTAAATTCTTCCATTTTGGGAAAAACATCATTGCCAGAGATGGGTTTTGAGGATCGGTTGATGCGACTGTTTGTAGGAGGAAGGTCCTCTCTGTCATTTAAACTCTCTATTCGGTCTCTTTCTCTTTCAGTTTTGCTCTAAAAAAATGAAAGTCCCAATCATTTCATTTCATTTTAGAAAAAAATTTTTAAGATGCAAACAGGTAAGCATTAGACATTTTTACCTTTATTTTTTTCCTATGCTTTATTTTTGGAACATTCTTATTAGCTGGTCGGACAATCTTGTCAGCTTTAATCCACTCATCGTACCTTTTGAGAAAGAAGTAGTTATGTGAATATTCTGCACTAAAGTTCAGCTAGTCTAAAAGACATGAAAAAAATACACATTCAATACATGACAACTAGAGATGTATCGATACTTTTTTTTCAGACTAAGAATGAGAATGTTTTTGATAGTTTATGATGCCTAAATGAATAACCGACTTGTAAGAGTCATGTCAAGACTTCAGTTAGTCCACACCAGATACATATCAGCTGCCTTTCTATAAGGTCCATTGGCAGGAGAAGAGAAACAGCATACTTTGCTTGCAATCTGTTTTGGCAACTTTTATTCAATCAACTGTTAATATCCGTTAAGAATAAGTGAATTTATTTTTCTGGTTATTTATTTTAGTTTTTTGTTTGTTTTAAGAGATACATTAACTGTTTCATATTTATAATTAACAGAATAAGCCTAGTTCAAAAGAATCCCCATCAAAAACCATGCCACCCTCTCAGTCAAGCCACGCTAACTCTCCCATTTACTTATTACTTAAATGTTTGCCTAACTGTCAGGTTCTACTGGGAGCTAATTCTGAATCGGCGCCAATTCTGGATGTAAAACACCTTAAAAAAACCAAAAGAAGTCCAATTCAAATTGTTAAGTGTCCTTTGCTCAAAAGGCTTTATTGCTAAGCCTATTTTGTGTGTAGTAATCTGCTAGCAGCAATTACAAAAATGTTTGCTTAAGAACATGAAGTGAGACAGTAAGAAAGTGTACACACCGCAACCCCACTATAACAAACTCCTTGGGGGATGACCAAATAGTTTATACTGAAAAGTTTGTAATACTGAAATGGACCCACCTGTCACACCAAACACTCACTCTTACATAAAACAAGACCAACTGTGTTTAATTTATATTTATGCTTAATTCACTTACATATTTATGAAGTAAAGGAAATAAGTCATACTCGCTGTCATTTCCTTGCCACATTTTTTTCAGCCCATAATGCTGAATGAGACAAAGTCTCAGCGCTCTTTTTCTTTAAAAGTCGAAATTGAATTTTTCAGGATACCATATTCTTTAGACAAATCTGTTGCTTTCTCATCACACTTTAGATGGTCCAGAACAGGAAATTTGTCTTCAACGGAGAGTATTTTACGTTTACAAGTGTCATGTAATGGAGGCGAATGACGGATGTAATTTCAGGAAGAGTATTTATTTAAAAACAGGCAGGCAAACAGTTCAAAAACATAAGACAATGGCAGGGTCATGGAATGCACAATGGTTGAGTGAGGTACAAACAGAATATCAGAGGTAATCACAAAGGCAAAGTCCAATACAAAAGCAAGTCAAAACCAGGAAAGCAATACACAGAACAAAGGCTTGGTAAGGTGAGACACTATGTACAGCGTGTATACTTCACAAAGTCTGTGTGTTTATGGAGTCCTTATAAGCGCATGCTGTGATTGCGCTCTAATCCGGAACAGGTGCATAGTAATTAGACCTAATGGCACTGCGCGCGTGTAGATGTGACAAGTAGCCACGGCAACAATGCTTACAGAGTAAAGACTCAAATAAAACTGCTTTTAGCTCATAAAATAAAGTCCTTTTAAGGGATTTTTTTTTAAAGTCAATGATTGCCGTTCTCAATAAATGTTAGTGACTGACACTTAAGCTAGGCTAGTTAAGTCTTTGTTTTAAGGTGTTAACATGTATTGTTAACTTGACTCTGGACTTGATTACTTATTGTTTGTCTCTGGTGGGAACAGGAATGCATGGCTCAGTGATGTTTTTTTTTTTAAGAGTCAGACTCATTATCATTAAAAGCGGGTGACACGAACATAGTTTGTCATATGCAATTGTAGAAAAAGAGTTTGTTATAGCCGGGTTGCAGTGTATTTGTGTTTATTTTGTTTCCCCATGCTGGTGTAAAATGAGTATCATAGCATACAAAACACTTTGCTCTGCAACTACAGATTGCACAATCATGACAACTTTGTAGATTGTGGTTTTTAATAAAAGTGTACAGTGTATAGAAAAAGTGTGATTTTGAGATCTCAGTGGGTCTCGATGGAGTTTAGACTTCATAAATGGGGGAGAAAGCCTGAAACATACAATAGAGGCAGCACCTCTACTACAATGGTGCTTGAAAGTTTGTGAACCCTTTAGAATTTTCTATATTCCTGCATGAATATGACCGAAAACAACATCAGATTTTCACACAAGTCCACATTTGTGGAAGTGTATCATGGCACGAACAAAGGAGATTTCTGAGGACCTCAGAAAAAGCGTTGTTGATGCTCATCAGGCTGGAAAAGGTTACAAAACAATCTCTAAAGAGTTTGGACTCCACCAATCCACAGTCAGACAGATTGTGTACAAAGGGAGGAAATTCAAGACCATTGTTACCCTCCCCAGGAGTGGTCGACCAATAAAGATCACTCCAAGAGCAAGGCGTGTAATAGTCGGCGAGGTCACAAAGGACCCCAGGGTAACTTCTAAGCAACTGAAGGCCTCTCTCACATTTGCTAATGTTAATGTTCATGAGTCAACCGTCAGGAGAGCACCAAACAACAATGGTGTGTATGGCAGGGTTGCAAGGAGAAAGCCACTGCTCTCCAAAAAGAACATTGCTGCTCGTCTGCAGTTTGCTAAAGATCATGTGGACAAGCCAGAAGGCTATTGGAAAAATCTTTTGTGGACAGATGAGACCAAAATAGAACTTTTTGGTTTAAATGAGAAGCGTTATGTTTGGAGAAAGGAAGACACTGCATTCCAGCAAAAGAACCTTATCTCATCTGTGAAACATGGTGGTGGTAGTATCGTGGTTTGGGCCTGCTTTGTTGCATCTGGGCCAGGACAGCTTGCCATCATTGATGGAACAATGAATTCTGAATTATACCAGCAAATTCTAAAGGAAAATGTCAGGACATCTGTCCATGAACTGAATCTCAAGAGAAGGTGGGTCATGCAGCAAGACAATGACCCTAAGCACACAAGTTGTTCTACCAAAGAATGGTTTAAGAAGAATAAAGTTAATGTTTTGGAATAGCCAAGTCAAAGTCCTGACCTTAATCCAACTGAAATGTTGCGGAAAGACCTGAAGCGAGCAGTTCATGTGAGGAAACCCACCAACATCCCAGAGTTGAAGCTGTTCTGTATGGAGGAATAGCCTAAAATTTCTCCAAGGCAGTGTGCAGGACTGATCAACAGTTACCGGAAATGTTTAGTTGCATTTATTACTGCACAAGGGGGTTACACCAAATACTGAAAGCAAAGGATCACATACTTTTTCCACTCACAGATATGTAATATTGGATCATTTTCCTCAATAAATAAATGGCCAAGTACATTTGTCTCATTTGTTTAACTGGGTTCTCTATCTACTTTTAGGATTTTTGTGAAAATCTGATGTTTTAGGACAGATTTATGCAGAAATATAGAAAATTCTAAAGGGTTCACAAACTTTCAAGCACCACTGTAAGTCGTTAATAGAAGTATGGATTTAAATGCTTTTTAAAAGGGAATTCAATGACATCTTTAAACAATGTTTCAGACATAAATTAGCCTAGCCCTGTGATGACCTGGCGACTTGTCCAGGGTGTACCCCGCCTTTCGCCCGTAGTCAGCTGGGATAGGCTCCAGCTTGCCTGCGACCCTGTAGAACAGGATAAAACGGCTAGAGATAATGAGATGAGATGAGATAAATTAGCCTACAGTATTAATCAATCAGGTTTTTCAAGTATGTGTGTCACAGACATTATTTAGGTCAAAAAAAGCACTTCTGTACAGTTGTAATTAACATGTTTGTTTTCAGTGCAATGAAATCCCATGTCAATGACCAATAATGACTGATCATCAAGAACAACCTACTGGGTAAGCACTGTTATTTTCACTTACCTAGGCTTGCTTGTAGACATTTCCTCACCTCATGTAATTTGTTAGCAGTGTACTTGGGCTGAGTTTTATATTTAAGATCTTTCATCAGGTTACTTTTATTATTAAAGATGCTATCGTTCTACTTGATATTTTCACAGTGCACAGAGTTTGCAGTCTGCTTTGCTTTGACTGCTGCTTCATTACTCATGAAATATGTGAAGTCACTGGCATTTCATGTTACGGTATATAGCATCACTGTTGGTATGGCAAATATTTTATGAGTACAAGTAAATGAGCACAGTATTAAATACCATATATCTGTATCGATGCATCCCTAGTTACAACTATTAACTTAAGAACATTAAAACAAACATTACACAGTTCTCAAAATACACCATTATATTCATGGTCAAGACGAAGCTGGCAGTATAACTGTACTGAAAACGTTCATGACTTTTTTCAACATGAACAAAATATGACAGCTTGATTAACAAATATATAAAGGATTATGCAGAGTTTTGTCCTGAAAGAGAAAATTATGATTAAACTATTCCTTAAATAGTAAGTGTATTCAACAATATTGCACAAATAATATCTAAATCTGTAAAGCCCTAGTGCTTTGTGAAAAATGTTATAAGTAAAACAAGTGACCCCTTTCACAGTGTTCCCACACTTCAGTGCAAAAACCTAGTCCACCTGCCCACGCTATGTAATAGAAGCGGTCCCCCCCCAACACTAGCGCTTATTACTAAGAGATGCTAATCCATCAGAAACAGACACCAAAGTCATGCTGGGGATTCACCATTTCCATAACTCTAAATGGTCTCAGACCATTTCCAGACAAATTCAACCTATGAATAATCAGAATGCCAGTACTCCGTTTAATTAAATGTCAGAAACACACAACTCATTTCATCAACCACTAGATGGCCACACAAACTCTGTACACACACCACACTGAAAGAAAGATGCTTTGAGCTTGGGCTAGAAAAAGCTGACAGAAACATCAGGGTTGAACTAGAAACCGGATCCTTTTCTCAGGAGCGACCATATTTTTTTGTAATACATAAGGAGTTCCCAGGGTCCTGCCTTACCTGACATTCCATCCACAGTAGTGTACCAGGTAGAGCACCTCTCCCCCCTCCAGGTCTGACTCTTTCACAGTGGCTTCGTACGTCTTCTGATTGCGACCTCGCCCATACCTCACCTGCACCTTCATCCCAGGGGGGTAACACTCAAACTCCTCCCCTTCCTCCCACTCCTGACTGCTGTCATCCCTGCAAGAAAGACAGTTCAGCACTTCCTTTCCCTAAGCCTGCCCCAGAATATAGACAAGAACCCATCTCCACCCTCTTTAAAAAAATAAATAAATAAACAACTGAGCCATCAGCTTCTATAGTACAATCACTTGGTTGAATATGAATATCCTACAGCCCTAAATTTATTGAATCCACTTATTGTTGTAATAATAATAATAATAATAATAATAATAATAATAATGTTTTCACTTGTTTGAATCTCTTGATTCTGTATTTGAAGAAGCAAGGGTAAATTAAAGATTCATATATGTTTAATCATCACTGACTCTTTCATCAGTTACTTTGATTAGCAGTTACATTTATTTTTGTTATCTTCGTGTTTCTCATCATATCAAACAGCACTTTTCTGATTATTAGAATCTGCTGAATGATTACATGTATTTTAATCTTTAATTAACACTTGATCCTTAGCATCTGGTTTCACAGCAAAGTGGCTGCAGTCTCATTAATGCTCTTTTAATGCCAGGCTTCAGCTTCGACAACTCAAAGTTACACAGCTTGCATTAGTCAAAGCTGAAATTTAAAATTCACCTATTGGTTTCAACAGACTGTGACTGACGCATAGGTTCTGTGTCAGAATAAAGTTGCTGTAGGTTCATCAACAATCAAAATCTATACTAGCTAAAGGTATAGCAGTTTAGTTCTAGGTAACTGTCTTTAATTTCAGGTAAGGGTATCCAAATCCATAATGTTGACCTTTGGCAACTTAGCCAATGTCAGCTATTGCTCCATTTATTCTGAGCGACAATGCAGGCTTAACAACTGATTCCACCAATCAATTCACCTTGGTCTTCAATTATTAGGTGTGGCCTCTATTTGACCTAAATGAAAAGTGACAGCTACAACAGCCCTTTGTGGATAAGCCTGGAGAGACCCAACATAGTGTATACATTTGCATGTACACCCATGTTGCAGTGGCAGGGTGCAGACTGAAAAGTAAGATGGTGTTAAAATGAATGGATAATTACTTATGTACACAAACCTCTGTGCCTTTGTAAATCAGGAGTAAAAGTACTACCCACTAGCAGGCAGACCCAAGCATCAATAGCTGACAGGTTCCATACCAACCTGTAATATGTTAGCAATTTCAGATGAAATATGTAAGCCATATTAAAATTCAAAGCTTGCTGCCTAGAGCAGCAAGAAGACATACAAATGTGGACAAGGCTTGTTAGTCTATGCTCGGAATTTTCTGCTACTGTAATATGCTATGCTCGAAATTGCATACTATGACCATACAAAGAATAGTAGAGAATTCTTTGTATTCACTGCTTCAGATGGGCTGAACACAGAGAAAGAATTTCACTGTGCTGTAATATACGTGAGCAATAAAAGCTTCTTATCTCATTATCTCTAGACGCTTTATCCTTCTACAGGGTCGCAGGCAAACTGGAGCCTATCCCAGCTGACTACGGGCGAAAGGCGGGGTACACCCTGGACAAGTCGCCAGGTCATCACAGGGCTGACACAGACAACCATTCACACCTACGGTCAATTTAGAGTCACCAGTTAACCTAACCTGCATGTCTTTGGACTGTGGGGGAAACCGGAGCACCCGGAGGAAACCCACGCGGACACGGGGAGAACATGCAAACTCCGCACAGAAAGGCCCTCGCCGGCCACGGGGCTCGAACCCGGACCTTCTTGCTGTGAGGCGACAGTGCTAACCACTACACCACCGTGCCGCCCCAATAAAAGCTTCTAATTCTAAAAATCTAATCAGAATTTTTCTGTAACCATGTGATTTTCACTGGCAACAAAATATGTGAATCAACAGACTTCACTTTTATGAAGTTTAAATCTCACCCAGCTATATAGTGCATACACAGTACTGAAACAGATACTAGTAAACAATCCTGTTGCGATAGCAACATGATTCTTGCGGTCTAAAAAGATTGTTTTTATTCACTGAAAAAAGCAAACAAAAGCAGGTCACATAAAATGATCAATGATCGGGGCTTATTTTGACACCCAAACGCTTGCC
This sequence comes from Neoarius graeffei, assembly GCF_027579695.1. Classification (NCBI taxonomy): domain Eukaryota; kingdom Metazoa; phylum Chordata; class Actinopteri; order Siluriformes; family Ariidae; genus Neoarius; species Neoarius graeffei. The sequence goes on along the minus strand of NC_083575.1, from coordinate 31,386,959 downwards.
ACTCGGGCATCTTTAGGGTTGTTTACAACAATTTAGAAGCAATGTGTCCACGAGCTTGGAAAGTTGGAAAGTCATGTTTGGAGTCTGTGACGTCACGATTTGTCCTCAGAGCGTGATATCTGAACCTTGGAGAGAGTAAGATGGCAGCGCCCAGGGACATTGTGTTTTTTTTTTTAAATAAAATCTGTCCATGGTATACAGGTATAAAGATGAACAAATGAACACTCGAACATATCTTGTATGGATATTATCTGTCAGTATATAGGAGTTTATTTTTGGGGTTTTGTTTGGCTTTAAGGTCTGTACGCACGCTTAACTGCAGAATAATTTGCATTTTTAGAGCTGTGCTGGTATTTGTTTAAGAAATGCAAATTACAAGGTGATTCCATAATTTTTTTCCTCTACTCTACGTTTACTTCAGGCTTTTGTTGCTCAAGGTGGTTCAGCATGTTTCTGAATTATAGGTTGTAGTTATTTTCTCCACCTGGTTTCTCAATGTTGATTTACATTTTGGGAAAAAATGACTACATATTGAAATCTGTTGTGTTTTTTGTCGTCACCTGAGGCTATTTGTTTGTTTATAGAAACTGGTGAGGACCACACGATTTTATGGCACTCTGGAAGGGACATGGAGCTTTATTTTAAAATTAATAAATAAATACTTTTGCAAAGTACACAACAATGGAACGCACACACCAGCAGGAGAGGTTCATAGAATTTTTAGATTGGTCTCAAATATAAAAAGACATTAAATCCATTTTGTAGGTCCGTTTTTGTGGTTTTTTTCATAGCATTCAACTTGAATGCTTGCAGGCATTTAGCAGACGCTCTTATCTAGAGCGATGTACAACATACCTAGAGCAGCCTGGGGAGCAGCTGGGGGTCAGGTGCCTTGCTCAAGGGCACTTCAGCCGTTCCTGCTGGTCCAGGGAATCGAACAAGTGACCTTTTGGTCCCAAAGCTGCTTCTCTAACCATTAGGCCATGGTTTCCCCAATAAGTGCAATTCTGCCATAACTGCAATGACACCGCATCCACATGCGGTCATGTCATATGCATACCCTCTAGCAAGAGACAATGTGATTAGTCACACAGTCTAGATACTGTAAATGCTAAGAATGCATATATTATAAAAATATATTATGGCTTGTGTTGGTAAAACAATAAGAAAAACTAACACTATCAAATTTGAAAGTTGTGTAAACTCTATTTAGAAGGGTGTAAAGTCTATTTAGAGATGCATACTGCTATTTCAGAAATGTAGGTGGTGTGTAAATGCTGTTTACATGTACAGTGGGGAAAATAAGTATTGAACATGTCAACATTTTTCTCAGTAAATATATTTCTGATGGGGCTGTTGGCATGAAATTTTCACCAGATGTCGGTAACAACCCAAGTAGTTCACATATACAAAGAAATCAAAACGTACATGTCCATAAATTAAGTGTAATAAAGTGGAATGACACAGGGGACAAGTATTGAACATGCTTACTGAAATTAATTTAATACTTAGTAGAAAAGCCTTTGTTGGTAATGACAGCTTCAAGATGTCTCCTGCATGGAGAAACTAGCTGCATGCATTGCTCAGGTGTGATTTTGGTCCATTCTTCCACACAAACGGTCTTCAAATCTTGAAGGTTCCGGGGACCTCTTCTATGAACTCTGATCTTCAGTTCTTTCCATAGATTTCAATTGGATTCAAGCCAGGTGACTGACTGGGCCATTCTAGCAGCTTTATTTTCTCTCTCTGAAACCAGCTGAGAGTTTCCTTGGCTGTGTGTTTGGGATCATTGTCTTGCTGAAATGTCCACCCTCATTTCATCTTCAGCATCCTGGTAGATGGCAGCAGATTCTTATCTTATGTCTTGGTACATTTCTCCATTCATCCTTCCTTCTATTATATGAAGTCTGCCAGCACCATATGCTGAAAAACAGCCCCACACCATGATGTTCTCGCCTCCAAACTTCACTGTTGGTATGGTGTTTTTGGGGTGATGTGCAGTGCCATTTCTCCTCCAAACATGGTGTGTGCTATGACATCCAAAGAGTTCAATTTTGGTCTCATCTGACCAGACTATATTCTCCCAGTATTTCATAGGTTTGTCCAAATGTTGTGCAGCAAACTTTAAACGAGCTTCAACATGCTTTTTCTTCAGCAATGGAGTATTGTGCGGTAAGCGTGCATAGAGGCCATGGCAGTTGAGTGCAGTACTTATTGTGTTCTTTGAAACAACTGTACCTGCTAATTCCAGGTCTTTCTGAAGCTCTCCGCGAATGGTCCTTGGCTCTTGGATAACTCTTCTGATTATTCTTTTGACTCCTCTGTCAAATTTTGCGAGGAGCACCTGGTCATGGCCAGTTTATGGTGAAATTATGTTCTTTCCACTTCCGGATAATGGCCCTCAACGGTGCTCACTGGAACATTCAGAAGTTTAGAAATACGTCTGTCACCAATGCCATCAGTATGTTGTGCAACAATAAGGTTGCGAAGGTCTTGAGAGAGCTCTTTGCTTTTACCCATCATGAGATGCTTCTTGTGTGATACCTTGGTAATGAGAAACCTTTTTATAGGCCATCAACTAGGACTAAACCAGTTGATATTGCACTGATAGGGGGCAGGATTGCTTTCTAAATACTGACAGATTTCAGCTGGTTTATTGGCTTTCTTTGCCTTTTTGCACCTCCTTTTCTTTGTGTTCAATACTTATTCCGTGTCATTCCACTTTATTACACTTAATTTATGGACATACACGTTTTGATTTCTTTGTGTGTGAGAATTACTTGGCTTGTTACCAACATCTGGTGAAAATTTCATGTCAATAGCCCCATCAGAAATATATTTACTGAGAAAAATGTTGAAGTGTTCAATACCTATTTTCCCCGCTGTATCTAGCCTCCACTACAGCCCTGTTTCCATGTGATGGAACTGACCCAGAAGTACACTGACCAAAATGAAAAACTTTGTAAGATCTTGCAAAGGTTCATAATAGCTCCAATGAATGAAAAATTTTGTAAGATCTACGTTTTTTCATCTTGCAAAATTTTTGGAAAAACAGGCCTCTGTACACTTGTTTCGGCCCGATAAATTAAAAACAGAGACGTGAAGGAGGGTGTACTTTCTTTTCCCATAACCATGCAAAATGGAAGAGCATGTAAAAGATGTTTTTGCATTGCCCCCTGCAAAACTATGGAATAGTGTTCCCTAGAACAGTTTCTCTGTTAAGGTAAGCTTTAGCTTAAACATGGCAGACCACCCAAGTGAACTGCATTTGGCGGGTCAGACCTACATGGAAAAAACCCACATCAGAAACAATCTAAAGAGTAATGTCAATGATCCGTCAGGATTTATCGAAACTTAAACTTGAATTTTAAGTTTCTTAAACTTGAATATTAAGCATGTGCCAATAAGTGTTTTTGGACCAATTAACAGCTTACTAAACAAGTACATAAACACACGCACATATACAGTATACACGGCTCGAAATTTGCGGTGGTCCGGTCGCCCGAGGCGACTTAATTTGTCATTTGGCGGGTAATTCCTGTCACTAGCTAGTCTGGTTAACACCAGACCACATCACAAGTGAAATATGGTCTGGAATCCGCCTATTGAATTTCTCGTAGGGGAGGTGTGGTTTACGATCGTCAACGGCCGTTTATTGGATGTTGCGAATGTCTATCATTTGGCATATGGCCAATCATGGCCCATGGCCAATCATGGCAGTTGTACCCGGTGACATAGTTAGAGCGACGAAGAAGACGAAGAAGAGAAGGAAAGAGAAGGCAAAACAAAAATAGGAAAACAATGGCACCGAACGATTACTGCCGTTTTAAAACAAACTTTCGCTCTAAACTATTCAGAACAGTGTCTAAAGCTTGATCGAAAGTTTGGTTCGTATCGCTCGCCGCCATGTTAAATGTGATCCGTAAACAGTCCCAAATAAGCTACAAGCTTCCGTTTGTCGAGTAGTACGCGTCACCATCTTTCCACCCCTCCCCACTCTCTGATTGGCTCCCTAACTCAGGCGAGCCTTTAGACCATAGTTTCCATGCTGTCTTTTCAGATCGGAACGATTGTGCAAAGCAGCATGGGATTTCCCAGGCTAGTCACTAGCCAGCCTGGTTGGCTAGTTGAAAATAAAAAATATATATGAAGCGAAGATTCAGACACACAGTCAACTAATGCTTAGTTTACACGTACCCGGGTATGTATAGAAATGGATAACCCTGCCTCTCCGTTTTCAAAAATATCCACAATTACACCAGACCCTTCTCCAAAATATCTGCATTTACACGGATCCACATAGATACGTGGCTAAGCGTTGTTATGAACATGCCAAACATATAGGTGGCAGAAAAGGAGAAGTATAAAGCCATATTAGCCTATCAGAATCATGAAAATACAAATGGCATGACGACGGCGACGTTGGTAAGCAGCGAGCCTTTGTCTTGGTGGGAGGAAAAGCGTCTGAAAAACTGCGACCCTCCTCGCAGTCCTTCTCCTCTGCTCCTCATAAAGCAGTTGTAGTCCTATTTGCAAATGCAAACAAACCAAAAGTGTTTGCAAATATGTAAAAAGGACGACCACCCATGTTGCATCCATGAGACCATCAAACCAAAATATTGAGCGCCTGACGCAAATATTGTTCTGTGACGCATATCGTGATGTCGAGAAAACCTAAAACTCCGTTTTCCACTACTTACACGCAGGCATGAAAACAGAGTTTTCAGAAATCTCCACTTTGCCCGGAGTTTTCAAAGATATCCGTTTTCAGTGACTGAAACCTCCGTTTACCTGTAAATGAGAGGTGCAACCGCATAAATAAATATGTGTCTTCATAGATATCCGGCTACGTGTAAACGGGGCTTAAAGCTGCCACATATTAAGCGTGTGCCATGTCTGTGTTAATCGATGTGTTTAGCAGCAGGACGGAAAATACCGAAGGATTCCGAATCATATCGTGTACGAGTCAGGCTGTCGGTTTTTTTTTTACTACTGCGCATGCATATAACGCATCTCATTGAATATCGCGGTAATCACGTTATCAGATTCAATAGATGTGGCCACATTATCGCCCATTTAAACACGTGTTTTTGTTGTTGTTTACATCTACATCTGCCAAAGCTATGTTGCGATGTGGAATTTTCTGAAAGGTGTACAGAAACCGCCAGAGACGGGGACAAAGCGACCTCGGTCTGAAGAGGAGAAAAAGGCCGCCGGTAAAGCGTACGAGGAGAAACGACAAAGGACTTATAAGCAAACGTGGGAGCAGGGTAGGCCTTGGCTGCGATACGATTTTTATGGAATAATAATTTTTTTCAAGTTGATTCCTAGTCAATATGAAGCTCCTAATGCTTTCTCGCTCATAAATGATTAAATACAGAAAGCATGTTGGACATATTTTGGGTGCTACAGTCATGATAGTAAGTATATTTGTTTTCAATACTCATATACCAAGTTGCCAAGTTTTCCCAATATATTATTATTTGTTGATATTATATTATGGTGCTCTGTGTTGTTCTCATTTATGTATTTAACAACAGTATCAAAATACTCCGATCTTGAAATAAATGCACATTAGTCATGAACAATGGTAACTACTCTCTTTTGCGTTATTTTTGACAGAAGTAAAATTCATACATGAACAAATTTTGTTGAGTTGATTTTCTGTTTGGCGAGTTACTTTGGAAGGTAACTAGTCCGGCTGGCTGGTGAAAAAATATATGAATTTCTAGGCCTGATATACACACACATACACACACTGTATATACATAAATATAAAATATTACATGGACGAGTGTTTTACTGGGAAATACCCCACTCGTATTTTTCATACGTGCTACATCCAGGACAGGGAGGACCAACACTGTGATAGTCTCTATATGTCACTCGTGAGGATATCAATGAATTATTTTGATAAATTTGGGTACTTTTTGTTAGTGTCTATATAATAAAAAGAAAATCACACACTGGCTTGAAGATATGAAGTTTATCTTCTCGTCTTGAAAACTCGCATTTTTCATACGGAATACATTGCAGATCTGAATGACAATACTTCCCGATATTTCACTCCGATGAGGTCACTCCCAACGTTTTCCCACTAACTTGATGCATGTTGTCAAAATGGTGAACTGGTTCAAAATTAAAATTCTTTTGATTAACTTGTGTATTTTTTGTGGATGTGTCCATATAATATAATGAACATTACATGGTAGTGCAAAGATATGAAGTTTATCTTCGAGTGGTGAATGTATATAGCTGTGCTCACACATGATATATACGTTCGCCACTGGAAGATAAACTTCATATCTTCGCGCAACCATGTAATATTCTCTCATATAAAATTGTGTGTGTGTGTGTGTGTGTGTGTGTGTGTGGCAGGATTTTAATTTCTATTAGGTTACTTCAAAATCGTTGGCCACATTCAGCCAAATGGCTCTTGGCAACATTTCTTATTTCATACTTATTGAATTGTTAATCTCTGCTTGTGGCTATTATTATTATTATTATTATTATACTTTGTACTAATCTAAAGGATCCATAAAGATCCATACTTTTATATACACATGAGAGTATTGCTAGATTAAAATATTATTTATAAACAAAACGTATGAACAATATTATTAATAATGCATGTGATGTTAACAATATATTCAAAAATTGTGTAGAATAACACACAGGTTTGTGATTTGTGACACAGCTATTTAAGCTGGCACTACAGGCAGCAACCTTGCATGTAGACATTTGTTAAAAGAAACTACAGCTTTAGCACAGTAGGGCACAACATATGTAATCTCACAATCATATTAAATAGCAAAAGAAAAGATAGCCAAGGCAGTACTGCAGTGCACTACTGTACCTGTACTAACTGTTGCCACCACACACCCCCAATCCCCCCCATTAAAAAAAAACACACACACCCCTAGTTTTTCCACACACTAGCAGCAACAGGTTAGGTGTTAGGCAGGACCCTGGTTTCAGAGCTTTCAAAATCAAATGAAAAGCTAGCTGATTGGAAGATCTTCTTATGGTGCTTAAACTATAATTTTCAAATGTTCCACATGAACATGAAACCTGAGACAGTTATACCAAAGAAGGGGACTAAAGGGGGACAACACCACAAGCAGCTTCAAAACAAAGATTAATTTCTTCACTTAAATATAAAGTGGGGCAATATCAGCACCAGTAAAATCTAACAGATAGCCATCATACCCAACAACATACGGTACAATACATGCCTGTATACATGTCTAAAACAAACCTGTCCGCTCAAATCAGCCGCATTATTTCAGACTTCAACACAAAAAGAGGTAAGTGTGTGAACACACTTGCTGAAAACAACACACCAACATATGGATGCTAATATTCTCAACAAGGTTAGAGATAAGTGAGACAGATGAAGGAAGAAATCCTTGCAAAATCGAGAACGGGTGATACAACATCTGACAAAAGGTCCACTGCCTTTTGAAGAATAAGAGCAAGGCAAAAGACAAGCACATTTCAAAAGATACATTATAAGCTGGTCAACCCAAGATGCTGTCAATTCCTTGTTTTCTGAGAAAGTTCAGGGGATGGTGGAATGTTTTGTATTAGTTTGTATTAGTTTTAACAGACTCAAAGAGAAAAGCTAGTCATTCACCGTTACAGCAGGATCCCTCAGCTTTTTGTCAGCAAACTATCACTCTTTTCAGTAAAATTCTATGCCATCAATAGAATGGCATGGTAGAACTCTTATAAGAATAAATTTTGCATATGAATCTGCATATTAAGCGAAACTGATTGATTGCATGATGGAATATAAAATTTACATCACTGAGCAATGGCACAACTGGTCCTGAGGAGTTGGTCCTTCATTATGTGGTGTAGAAACGCTAAATTTAGCAATACAGAGGAAACTTTCTGACCCAACTATAAATTGTTATATAAAAGGGAGGTGAACGTGCTTTAATGCATTTATTAACAACTACAGTATTTCAACAACTTACTCGCTTACTTTATATTTTTACTGAATAATGACCTATGCAATGTCACTGCTTTTGCTAAGTTTATCAGAGTATAATTCTACAGAACAGTCCCTTTTACTTTTGTTCACTCTTTTCCAGTTGTAACATTTTTAAATATGTCTCCTCTTTGCCTTTTTGATACAATCCATAGTGCTGACAATCACAGTTAAGCCTGGTGTTGCAAGTTACACTTACCGTAACAGTTCCATGTTCTGGTCCTTACATGTTTCCACCTTCACATTCTCTGTACATGGATCTTCTGCTGGTGCAGCTTCTTCAGATTTGAACTTGTGGGGTTCTTTATCAACACCAGTGTCTTCCTCGTCACTACAGATCCTGTCTACTTCCTTCAGACTTCTGATGTTCATTTTGTTCCTAAAAAGTCCTGCTTCTTCCGATTTCTCCTCCTAAAAGTAATTTTCCAAAGAAAAAAAAAAATCTAAATTCCCCTTGATAGTTTTAAGTATCCTTGACAATGCATACCTGGAACGCTCCACAAGACCTGCCATTTTGTGTAAGCTCTGACCCAGTTATCTAGCCATCACAATTTGGCCCTTTGTTTTTAATTCAGGAGTGTCAAACTTTGCCCAGGCCATATCTGCATTTTTGAGTGTCTTTTAGGGGCTATAATCTAAACCTATTCACTTTTGAACATACACATATCAGCCATAACATTACAACTACCTACCTACTATTGTGTAGGCTCCCCTTGTGCCACCAAAACAGCTCTGCCCCGAAGTCTGTAAGTTGCGAGGTGGGGCCTCCCTGGATCTCATTCGTTTGTCAAGCACATCTCACGGATGCTTGAGCCGACTGAGAGCTGGGGAATTTGGAAGCCAAGTCAACATCTTGAACTCTTACTCATGTTCCTCAAACTATTCCTAAACAATTTTTGCAGTGTGGCAAAGTGAATTATCCTGCTGAAAGAGACCACTGCCATTAGGGAATACTGCTGCCATGAAGGGGTGTACTTGGTCTGCAATAATGTTTAGATAGGTGGTACATGTCAAAGTAACGTCCACATGAATGTCAGGACCCAATGTTTCCTGTAGAACATTGGTCAGAGCATCACACTGCCTCTGCCAGCTTGCCTTCTTCCTATTGTGCATCCTGGTGCCATCTCTTCCCCAGGTAAGACATGCACATGCCCCTAGCCATCCACATGATGTAAAAGAAAGCATGATTCATCAGACTATGCCATCTTCTTCTATTGCTCCATGATCTGGTTCTGACACCCATGTGCCCACTGTTGACTTTTGGCGGTGGACAGGGGTCAGCATGGGCACTCTGACCAGTCTGCAACTATGCAGCAAAGCTGCGATGCACTGCATTTTCTGATACCTTTCTATCATAGTCAGTATTAACTTTTTCAGCAATTTGTGCTATAATAGGAGCACTCTTCTGTGGGATCAGACCAGATGAGCTAGCTATCGCTCCAATGAGCCTTGGGTGCCCATGACTCTGCCATTTCACCAGTTGTCCTTCCTTGGACCACTTTTGGTAGGTACTAACCAATGCATACCTGGAACACCCCAAAAGACCTGCCATTTTGTAGAAGCACTGACCCAGTTATCTAGCCATTACAATTTAGCCCTTGTTAAAGTCACGCAGATCCTTATGTTTGCCCATTTTTCCTGATTACAACAAATCAACTGCAAGAACTGACTATTCACTTGCTTCCTAATATATCCCACCCCTTGACAATGAGATAATGAGCCTATTCACGTCACCGGTCAGTGGTTTTAAATGTTATGGCTGATTTGTGTTTTTTTTTTTATCAATTAACACCAATAACCTAAGCTCTAAAAACAGAAAAGGCCCTTTTTTTTTGGAAAAACAAGGGCGATCAAACTATTCAAGTGTATGAACTATCAAGTAGTCGTCTGTATACATACATACATACATACATACATACATACATACATACCTTTTTTTTTTAAAATCTGTTTAATATTGAACATATAAGAAACAATTATGAACAACTCACACTTATCTCTACTTAAGAAAATACATGCCCTTACTCTCCCATCAACCTCGTCTTTGCATGCCATCAACTTTTTTTTCCTTTATATCATAATTATAGCCATCTGTAATGGGTGATACATTTTGGGATTTGGAATCAACTGATGAATCACACTTGAGGCCAATGCTCCAGTGCATAGCTGGGGAAGGGGGATTTCATGACCGTTCCAAATGCTTTGTGGAGACTAACAACACATGGTGTTGCCAATTATATATGTGCCAAATAACATTATTGTGCAATAATATAACTACACAATAATGTTCATAAAAGGTAAAGAAAGTCATCATTACCATTCTTCCATATTTAGAAAAGAAATGATCAGAGGTCCACCACCAGCACCTTGGTCTTGCTAATATTGAGCTGTAGGTGGTTCTCCCTGCACCATGTGGTGAAGCTCTATCAGCCCCTGTTCTCCTCCTCAATGATGCAGCCCACAATGGTGAAATGTTGAAAGTACAGTTCCTTGGGGTGCACCAGTATTACCCATCTGGCAAGCTGCCTTGCAGCCAGACAAACTGTGGCCTGTTGGTCTGTAATCCAGGCCTTTATTTTGTGGTCTAACTGCATGGCTAATAGTTTCTCTGCAAGCAATAGGGGCTGGATGGTGTTCAACACATAAGCACAGTCAAAGAATATGATTCTTCTCACTGTGCTTCCCAGCCTCTCCAGGTGTAAGCTTTGTGCATCAGGTAGATGATTGTGACATCCACACGATTTGGGCCTGGTATATGAACTGCAGAGGGTCCAGGGAGTCACTCACTAGGGGCCTAAGGTGCTGCAGAAGCAGTCTCTTGATAGTTATGACATGTGACGCCAGTACCACTTGCCTGTAGTCATTGAGAGTACTAGAACATCCTTTCCTAAGTGCAGGAGATCTTCAACAGCTCATGGAGAGATTGAATAGGTGCTGGAACACTCCTGCAAGCTGTCTGGCACATGCCTTAGGCACCCTGGAATTGATATCTGGACCTATTGCTTTGTTGATTTGAAGCTTGGAGAGCTCTCATGTCCCCTGGCTGGATGTGATGAATGGGCTGGTGGTGGGGATTCGGTCGTTAAGATGTCGCCTGGTGTGAGGGACAGATTGTTTTGGAAGAAAATATCAGTGGCAAATATCTGGTGGTGGGGGGAGGAGGGCTGTGGTGCCTCCTGTGTTACCCTCAGTAGCAAAAGGGGGTTAGAATATGGAGCTGGGGTGCGGGGGTTGAGTTGAACTTGTTGAAAAACAGGTTTAGCTCATTTGCACATTCCTGGGTCCCCTCCATGGCTGGACCTGATTTTTTATTTTTTAAATGTCCAGTGATCTTGTTTAATCCATCCCAAACCTCCATGGTGCTGTTCTTTTGTAGCTTGCCCTCTAGCTGTTCTCGTCCTTCCTCAGCTCCCTTCTCAGCTCTTTTTGGACCGACCTGACCTCCTCCTTGTCTCCTGCAATGAAAGCCCTCTTCTTCCTGTTGTGGAGGGCTTTAAAGTGCTCGTTAATCCATGGTTTATTGTTCAGGAAACAGTGGACCGACCTTCTTGGTAGGTACAACACTTCACAGAACCAGATATAGTCTGATTCGCTAGCACATGATGTTCACCAACATGCCAAATTTATATTGCTTTAACAAATCTACATAACTTGCCTACAACAATAAACTAGCTATCTAATGATCGATAGCTATATCACATTCTTGCTGAGTGATTTCCTATAATGAAGACGTTTAGTTAGCTAACTTGACTAGCTTAACTATGATGTTTATTGTGTCTGGTTGGGCAGCACCTCTACTTTCTGTCCCACGATGTCCTAGATGATGTAACTATAAAACATTATATTTTGACCATGCCCACAAACACCAAGAGACTTGTAATCCTTCAATTCCTCTCTAGTATAAATACTCAGAGTTTCTATGAGATATACATATGTCCAACCAATACAGACTAGGCCACCGCTCTGGATCATTTTGCCACTGATAGGGCACCAACCCATGAGGATCTTCTAGAGTTACAACTGAAAGTGTTAGTTTAGCCGAATGGCACTCCTGGTCTTTTAGTACTAATCCATAATAATAAGTGGATAACATTTTAGCTTATGTCCATTCAATTCCTAAATAAAATTCTTAATAGATACTTCAGTCAGATTATAAATAATAGTAGTGTCAAGTTGCTAGGCTACTCAGGGCTTTTTGCAACCAGATTGAGCATGCATCTCTTTTTGTTTACAAACACTAAATGGGTCCATTTCCTTTGTGTTAACACTGTAGCTGAAAGGCAGTGAGATGTGGTGTTGATACCTGGACAATATTTTTTGTGCTTAGTGATATCTCTGGATCAGGTTTTGGCTCAACACTGTGTGTTCTCTCTGCTGGGCCTTCAATACTGCTGTCTGTGTGAGAACTCGGCCTTTCTGTTGCTTTAAATGGGAGGTCCGTGCGGAATGTGATCCCCGTTGAGGTGCAGTAGTCCTCAAACCCATAAAGATACCTGTGGAACATGCACAAGTCTAACTTGCAAAGGAAAGTTTTTAAACTAAACTGAACTTTGGCTGCAAAACAAATGACTGTCAATTAAATTAGACATATTAATGAAAGTTTATGAAATGGAGACATCCAGTATAGTTGCTTTTTATTGTATGATGATAACTGGCTTGGACTACCTACTTTCTGTAGGCGCATTTGACATTGTAGCCTGCAGCAGAGTTCAACACTGGGATTCCCAAATCTTGATACACTTGTTTCCAAATAGATCCACTCTCAATCTGCCATGAAAAGAATGACAAAAGAAAACAGGAAGAGAGAAATGAACAGTGACTCAGAATGTGACAGAAGCCAGAAAACAGAAAGGTATCTGACTGGTTAAAACTCTGCATGATCAGCAAATTCAGACTATTCATTTCAAATAAATTAAAAGTAAAGAAAATACATATAATTTGTTTTCTACATATTCTTTAATTTAATAATACATGTATATTTGAATGAACAAAAACTGAAGGAAATGATAAGCTGAAGGAAAAAAAAGGCACTGCTTAAAATGTGGGTGTATAAGCATGCTACCACTAGGGGTTATTAGCTGCTGCTAACATTTAAACATGCTGCGGTCATTTTCAAAAAACGAGACCGGAATAAAAGTGGGATTTGTGTAGTTTGCTTCATGGTTCCCAATTCTCTTTAATCTGATAACATTTACAGCTAGCACAATATACATCTTTGCTAAATGATGATAAAAACACTGGTCACAGGGGTTGTTTGACAGATAGACACTCTCCGTGGTCTTCCAGGCAGAACTTTCTTTTGATATACACAGAAATTACAGAAACATAAGATAAGAGAAGAAAAGATAAGATAAAAATGTTTAGGTAGGTCCACTCTGATCAGGATCACCACCTTGTTTGTGGTAGAGCAGCTTGAATGTTCCAGTGAGCCTTAGAGCTATGTCGGGTGGAGTCTTTGTACTCCTGGCAGGGTCATTCATGCCAAACAGATCAAAGGGTAGGGACCAGACAAAGAGTGATCCCCTGGTCCTCCAGGGTGGGAGTTGGGCTGAGGGCTGATCACCCTCTCCCGTAAAAACACACTATTACAGAAACCGGAAACAGAGAAAATCCATCAAATCTCAGGGGTGCTGTGGCCACTCATCTGAACAATGAAAGAGAGGATGGCCCGAGACCACCTGGAGGCGCACTGTAGAGAAAGAGAGGAAAGTGTCAGGTTGGAGAACATGGGACGAGGTGCTGGTTGTGGCGGCTAATCGGGAGAAGTGGAGAGATTCTGTGAACGCCTTATGTGCCACAAGGCACGAAGCAGATAGGTAACAGGTTTAGGTAGGTAGTCCGTGTCAATGTAACATCCACATGAATGCCAGGACCCAAGGTTTCTTAGCAGAACATTGCCCAGAGGATCACACTGCCCTTACTGGCTTGCCTTTCTTCTATAGTGCATCTTGGTGCCATTTCTTCTCCAGGTACGCAAAACACATGCACCCAACCAACCACATGATGTAAAAGAAAATATGTGATTCATCATACCAGACCACCTTCTTCCATTGCTCCATGGCCTATTTCTGATGCTCATTTG